>NC_053025.1:196522188-196726043 GCF_003073215.2 Triticum urartu
CAATTTCTGAACTTGAATTCTATGGTGAAAACCCACCAAACGTCGTAGTCTTCAGATGTTATTGGTTCCAGCCGAGGGAGACTAGAAGGACTCATGAACATATAGGGCTAGTCGAAATCAAACAAAGCACCCATTTGGATGTTCCCGATGTCTATATTACGGCTCAACAGGCAACCCAAGTTTTCTATCTACCATGGGCATGTCAAAGTGATCCAAATCTCAGTGGTTGGGACGTCGTTTATGAAGTGCCACCACGTGTTAGACCACCTCCCCCCAATGAAAAGGATTATGAACCTCACATTAACCAAGACACATATGACGAAGGAGAATTCTTCCAAGAAACACGTCTTTACAAAAAAAACGTTTCAAGAACCGCTCTACTCCACCCCAGAACATTGAAGTAGACAACGATAATGAATCCGACTTCACCCCTGAGTCGGAACAAGAAGAGCCGGAAGAAGAAGTTACTGTTGCAGATGACCTGTCAATGCTTGAATGATTATGTAAAGGTGGCCTTCCACATGATGATGCATTTATTAATGATGATGATGAGCACGTCATTACCGATAGTGATGATGATGATGCTTTTATTAATGATGATGAAGAGCGCGTCATTACCAATAGTGATTATTAGGTATTCAAATTTTTACGTTGTACTTGATTTATATAGTTATTTGTATGATTGTATGATTTATATAGTTGGTATTTATAATTTTCTTACTTTGTATGATTGTTTCTTATACATAGTGCCATGGTCTTGATGTCCGTCCCGGTCGGCCCTCGCCCGCTTTTATGATTCGGATGTGGTAAATTCTCTTTCATAACTATTTGTTGCATTTCGCATTTATGACAATTATGGCCATCAAGTTGACATCGAGATATTTTAATCTAGGAGGTATGTGAACCGGAATTTGAAACGGACCCTCTTGTCGAGAAGTTAAATTTAGTTGAAAAAGAAAATGAGTATTTGAAAGAAAAAATTAAAAGAATTGAAGAAGAGAAGATGACATTGGAGTTGTATGTTGCCGATGTCATCGATGATCACAAGATGAAGATGAATGCAATGCGCTTGAAGATGGATGCAATGTGCCTGAAGCTTAAGAAGATTAGAAAATATGCCATTGATAATGAGGCTTGGTATCATTATGTCGTTGGATCAGTTGTTACCTTTGTTGCGATCTTCATCACATTTGTTGTGATTAGGGTAGGTTTTCTCTAGTGTTTTGCTTTACAAATGGATACTTAGCTTATTTAGGTAAAAAATGGCATGATAATCTTTGTTATCTCCAAAATGATATAGACTTAGCTTATTTTCCTCGAAAATGACATAATAACCTTACTAAGCTCCAAAATGACCTATTTACCTACCTTAGCTCTAAAATGACCTACACTTAGCATTTTTACCTAGCGTAGCAATAAAATGACATTTATACCTACCTTAGTTAGAAGAAGAATATAAAGAAGAGGAGAGGAGAAAAAGAAAGAGAAGAAAAAAAATCTTCTTCTTCTTCTTCTTCTAACTTTCATCTTTCCCAATTTGCAGATTTTCTTTACATGAGGAAGCTTGGATTCATGGAGTGTACTATTCTTGTGGTGCTTCCTTGTTGTTTATGAAAACTTGTTTGGATATGTATGTCTATATGGATATGTTGTTGGAAACTTGTTTCTGGTTATGGATATATGGATATGTTGGACTTTGTTGAACTATGTTGTTGGATTGGATGAAATATATTGGTGGACATGTTGTTGGATATGTTGGATATGTATGCATGTATATATGTGTTTGAAACCATGTCTAATTAATGGGATTTAAATAAAAACAGGGGATATATAGCCCTTTGTCGTCCTCTAGCAGACGACAAAGAGCTTTACCGTCCGCTAGCAGACAGCAAAGAGGACACGTGGCAGTCACCTATGCAAACTGGGAACACTGGCTGCCTATTTGGTCATTTTGCCGTCTGCTAGCGGACGGCAAAGTGACCAGCTATGCCGTCCGCCAACAGACGGCAATGATTCAAACCTCTTTGTCGTCTGCTGGCGGACGACATATCTCGACATGTGGCAGCTTCCCAGTGCTGCCTAGCTGGGCTCTTTGTTGTCCGCCAGCGGATGACAAATATCTTTGACACTTTGTCGTTCGTTGGCAGATGGCAAAGAGCGTCGTTAACCCCCTAACGGCTCTCACGCCACCGCATTGCCGTCTGCTCGCCTCGGATGGCGGACGGCATAATCCTTTGTCGTTTGTGTCTAAGAAGCGAACGACAAAGAAGGCCTTTGCTGGCAGGCGTTCATCCGGACAGTTTGCCGTCCGCTAGCGGACGGCAAAGATGCTTGCCGTCCGTGATCTATGCACCTAGTTCTTCTAAAAAGAAGAAAAAGAAAAATGATAGAACTGTGCAAACTTCTAGTGAACCTATTGCTGAACCACCTGATAATCCAAATGATATTTCTATTTTTGATGCTGAAACTCAATCTGGTAATGAACATGAACCTAATGAAAATGTTAATGATGATGTTCATAATTATGCTCAACCTAGTAATGATAATGATGTAGAAATTGAACCTGCTGTTGATCTTGATAACCCACAATCAAAGAATCAACGTTATGATAAGAAAGACTTTGTTGCTAGGAAACATGGTAAAGAAAGAGAGCCTTGGGTTCAGAAACCCATGCCTTTTCCTCCCAAACCATCCAAGAAAAAGGATGATGAGGATTTTGAGTGCTTTGCTGAAATGATTAGACCTATTTTTTTACGTATGCGATTAACTGATATGCTCAAAACCAATCCTTATGCTAAGTACATGAAAGATATTATTACAAATAAAAGAAAGATACCGGAAGCTGAAATTTCCACCATGCTTGCTAATTATACTTTTAAGGGTGGAATACCAAAGAAACTTGGAGATCCAGGAGTACCCACTATACCATGCTCCATTAAAAGAAACTATGTTAAAACTGCTTTATGTGATCTTGGAGCCGGTGTTAGTGTTATGCCTCTCTCTTTATATCGTAGACTTGATTTGAATAAGTTGACACCTACTGAAATATCTTTACAAATGGCTGATAAATCAACTGCTATACCTGTCGGTATTTGTGAGGATGTGCCTGTTGTGGTTGCAAACTTTACTATTTTAACAGACTTTGTTATTCTTGATATTCCCGAGGACGATAGTATGTCTATTATTCTTGGAAGACCTTTTCTTAATACTGCAGGGGCTGTTATTGATTGCAACAAAGGCAATGTCACTTTTCATGTTAATGGTAATGAGCATACGGTACACTTTCCGAGGAAACAACCTCAAGTTCATAGTATCAATTCTATCGAAAAAATTTCATCGATTATATTTGGAGGTTTTGAATTTCCTCTTCCTACTGTCAAGAAGAAATATGATATACTTATTATTGGGGATGTGCATATCCCCGTTGAGGTAACCTAGTGTTATTCGAAATTTCTCCGGTTTCATGTTAACAAGAATGAGTTTGTTAAGAAGACTTGATCAACCTTGTTAGTGGATTCCTTTTGACGAGCATGAGATGGATGAAACTAGAAGCACAACCTTCTGTACCCTCACTTTTACTTTCTGTTATTTAGTTGAAATAAAATAAAAATAAATAATTTTCTATCTGTTATCTAATTATCCGTGCAATATAAAAATACCTCAAAATAAAAGTTCTCCAAATGCCCTGAAAATTAAATATGATTTTTATAGAATATTTGAGGATTTATGGAACAAAGATCACACCAGGGGGGCCAACCACCTTGCCACGAGGGTGGAGGGCGCTCCCACCCCCCTAGGGCGCGCCCCCTGCCTCGTGGGCCCATGGTGGCCCTCCTCCACTTATTCTTTCAGCCACACACTTCATCTTCATCCCCCAAACACGAAAAACCAGCTCAAACCCGAGTCCAAGCTCGTTTTGCTGCCATTTTCGATCTCCTTGCTCAAAGCACCTCTCACAAAACTGCTTGGGGAGATTATTCCTTGGTATGTGACTCCTCCATTGGTCCAATTAGTTTTTGTTCTAGTGCTTTATTCATTGCAAATTTGTGTTGCTTAGGTGACCCTGTTCTTGAGCTTGCATGTCAAATTTATATGGTCAAAAGTAGTTTTGATGCATGATATAGGCCCTAGGCACTTGTAGGAGTAGTTGCTATCAATATTATTGAGTTTGGTTTACTTTTATTTTGAAGTTACTAAAAATTTCAGAATTTTTCAGAAAATGATGAGGAGATTATTGAGGGGCTCATCGAGCCAAAGCTCGAAGGAAAAGGAACCGAAGCCTAAGTATAATTTGCCACGCACTACGGAGGTTCGGGCGTGTGAATGGCCTTCTGAGGATTTCTTGAGAGCAGTCGGGATTTATGAAGATTTTCATGAGTTGGCTCATAATGCAGGCCTCACCGCTTTCCTCCACGACCAATGCGATCAGTGTCTCTTACTCACAAATACCTTTGTGCAAAGCTTTCATTTTCATTCTAGGAACTCACCACCTATGGTGGAGTTTCATTTATATGATGAGCATAAGGAGATGTCACTTCATGATTTCTGTCGGGTTTGTTTAGTCCCTTTTGGGGGCAAGACAGAAGAAACACATCATGATGATGTGGAGGGGTTTATTAATACTATCACTGTAGGGGAAACTAGGAAGGTTTCCGATGCACGAATCATTAGCATACATTTTCCTGTCTTATGTTACTTTGCATTATTTGCTAGTCGTTGCTTAATTGGTCGCGGAAACTGTGGAAACCTTAGTATCCCTGATATTATTATTTTGCTCCAAGGTTTATAAAGTGATAACACTTTTAGTATGGGCGGCATTATTGCTAGACGGTTAAGTATGAACTGTACTAAGGGTCCCATCTTTGGAGGCATCTATGCTACACGCCTAACTGCACATTTTAACATTCCTATTAGGCATGCTGAGAAGGAAGAAAAAGTGTTGCCTCATGTTTATTTAGATTATAAAAGTATGGTGGAACATGATTTTATTGTTAAGAATAGGGCAGGAGAGCTTAAATATCAATTGTTCTTTAATAAACATCATCCTGAGACCATTACCTTGCCTGCTCCTGCTTTGTTTGATTTGACTGTAGGCAAGTACCTTGTTCCGTTGAAGGCCATCCACGCCTACCGGAACCCTACACCAGCCGAGGAGCCAGAACCAGAACCACAATTTGATCCTTCACGACAGTCTAACTATCAGTGGGATCCGGAGATGATTGCCAGCCGGTGGCAATCGAAACCTTCTTCTTCCTCATCACAGTACGACCCCAACAACTATTATTATGGATATCAGCCAGGCCAGCCGTGGCCATAGACCAACTTAGGCCAAAAGCCTAAGCTTGGGGGAGTACGTATTTCTCACCGACATTACATTTATGTTCACACACACTCATTGCTAGATGTCGGTGCTCATACTTTTTCATTGTATCATCCATGCTAGTTTATTTCCCTTTTATGCTTTCTTTTTATGTGTTTGATAAACCTTAAGAAAAACAAAAAAATAGTTGTAGATTTTAATTAATTTACTTTCCATGCTTGTAGTAGTAATTAAAAAGAAAACCCAAAAATATTTCATGTTCTTCTTTTGCTTGTTGGGAGCTTTCCCGTGTAAATAGTTTTATTTCTTTTCTTTTCTTTGGGGGTCAGTAGGAGAAGACTATGATTAAATTGTTGAAGTGGCTCTTATATGCATTATTGTTTATCTGACAAAAGAGCCCATATTGCCTTATCTTCTCCTGTTTATTGAATGCTCGCAGATTCCAGCTTAGTCCAATGCACGTGCACTCTTATTATTATTCACATCGTTCGGTCGTGCAAGTGAAAGGCAATTATGATGATATATGATGGACTGACTGAGATGAGAAAAGCTGGTATGAACTCGACCTCTTTTGTTTTTGTAAATATGATGAGTTCATCGTTCTTGATTCAGCTTGTTATGAATAAACATGTTTGCAATGACAATTAGAGATCATAGTTGCTTGTGCCATGCTTGATTAGCTATAAGTTATAATGGTTTACCTTGCGTGCCAACATGCTATTAAAATGGTTATGATGTGGTATGATAGGGTGGTATCCTCCTCTGAATGATTTAAGTGACTTGACTTGTCACATGTTCACACATGTAGTTGAAATAAATCAACATAGCCTTCACGATATTTATGTTCATGGTGGATTATATCCTACTCATGCTTGCATCCAATGTTTATTAATTTTAATGCATGTACATGGCTGATGTCGCTCTCTAGTTGGTCGCTTCCCAGTCTTTTGCTAGCCTTCACCTGTACTAAGCGAGAATACTGCTTGTGCATCCAAACTCCTTAAACCCCAAAGTTATTCCACATGAGCCCACTATACCTTCCTATATGCGGTATCTACCTGCCGTTCCAAGTAAATTTGTATGTGCCAAACTCTAAACCTTCAAATAATCATCCTGTTTTGTATGCTCGAATAGATCATGTATCAACTAGGCTGTCTGTATCTTCCATGTTAGGCGGGTTATTCTCAAGAGGAGTGGACTCCGCTCCTCACTCACGAGATTAAGGGCTAGTCACCGGGATGCCCAGTCCCATGCTTTATGCAAACTAAATCAAAATAATTACAAACAAAACTCCCCTTGGGACCTGATGTATGTTGGAGGCACTTGTTGTTTCGAGCAAGCCATGGATTGATGTTTGTTGGTGGAGGGGGAGTATAAACTTTACCGTTCTGTTTGGGAACCGCCTATAATGTGTGTAGCATGGAAGATATCGCCATCTCTTGGTTGTTATGTTGACAATGAAAGTATACTGCTCAAAATGTTATTCACTTCTATTTCAAAACCGAGCTCTGGCACCTCTACAAATCCCTGCTTCCCTCTGCGAAGGGCCTATCTATTTACTTTTATGTTGAGTCATCACCCTCTCATTAAAAAGCACTAGCTGGAGAGGGCAGCTGTCATTTGCATTCATTACTGTTAATTTATATTGGGTGTGACTATGATTGGATATCTTTTACCATGAATTACAATGTCTAGTCAGTCCTTGATCTTTAAAGGTACTCTGCATTTATGTTTTGTGGTCTCAGAAAGGGCTAGCGAGATACCATCTTGTTATATCATATTATGATTGTTTTGAGAAAGTGTTGTCATCCGAGATTTATTATTATGGCTTGCTAGTTGATTATGTTATTGATATGAGTAATCATGAGACCTGAGAATTATTCCAAATGTGGTTAGTTATAATCTTTGCTGAAAACTTGAATGCTAGCTTGACATATTTACAACAACAAGAGCAAACAGAGTTTGTAAAAGTTTTCTTTATTTCTTTCAGTTTGTCAACTGAATTGCTTGAGGACAAGCAAGGGTTTAACCTTGGGGGAGTTGATATGTCTCCATCGTATCTACTTTTCCAAACACTTTTACCCTTGTTTTGGACTCTAACTTGTATGATTTGAATGGAACTAACCCGGACTGACATTGTTTTCAGCAGAATTGCCATGATGTTGTTTTATGTGCAGAAAACAAAGTTCTCGGAATGACCTGAAACTCCACGGAATACCTTACAATAAATAATAAAAAATCCTCGCCAAAGATGAAGACCAGGGGGGCCGCACCCTTCTCACGAGGGTGCCCCCCCCCGAGGGCATGCCCCCCTACCTCGTGGGCCTCCTGGAAACCCCCCGACTCCAACTCCGACTCTATATAACTGCTTCCGGGGATAAAAAATCAGAGAGAAGAAATCATCGCATTTTACGATACGGAGCCGCCGCCAAGCCCTAAAACCTCTCGGGAGGGCTTATCTGGAGTCTGTTCGGGGCTCCGGAGAGGGGGATTCGTCGTCATCGTCATCATCAACCATCCTCCATCACCAATTTCATGATGCTCACCGCCATGTGTGAGTAATTCCATTGTAGGCTTGCTGGACGGTGATGGGTTGGATGAGATTCACCATGTAATCGAGTTAGTTTTGTTAGGGTTTGATCCCTAGTATCCACTATGTTCTGAGATTAATGTTGCTATGACTTTGCTATGCTTAATGCTTGTCACTAGGGCCCGAGTGCCATGATTTCAGATCTGAACCTATTATGTTTTCATCAATATATGAGAGTTCTAGATCATATCTTGCAAGTCTATAGTCACCTATTATGTGTTATGATCCGTTAACCCCAAAGTGACAATAATCGGGATACTTCCCGGTGATGACCGTAGTTTGAGGAGTTCATGTATTCACTATGTGCTAATGCTTTGTTCTAATTCTCTATTAAAAGGAGGCCTTAATATCCCTTAGTTTCCATTAGGACCCCGCGGCCACGGGAGGGTAGGGCAAAAGATGTCATGCAAGTTCTTTTCCATAAGCACGTATGACTATATTCGGAATACATGCCTACATTACATTGACGAATTGGAGCTAGTTCTGTGTCACCCTATGTTATGACTGTTACATGATGAATCGCATCCGGCATAATTATCCATCATTGATCCGATGCCTACGAGCTTTCCATATACTGGTTTACACTTATTTACTTTCCCGTTGCTATTGTTACAATCACTACAAAACACCAAAAACATTACTTTGCTTTCATTACTCTTTTGTTACCGTTACCATCACTATCATATTACTTTGCTACTAAACACTTTGCTGTAGATACTAAGTTTCCAGGTGTGGTTGAATTGACAACTCGGCTGCTAATACTTGAGAATATTCTTTGGCTCCCCTTGTGTCGAATCAATAAATTTGGGTTGAATACTCTACCCTCGAAAGCTGTTGCGATCCCCTATACTTGTGGGTTATCACACCCATATCACATAAGCCATGATAGCAATGATCTCCTATTTTAACAGAAATAACAGGCGTGCCTACAACAGGTCTATGTTTATTTTTAGTATCAGGCCTAGCAATTCTAGCAGCTTCATCACATAAATAAATAACATGCCCATCAATATTATCGGCCAAGAGATCTTTAACCATAGCAATATTAGGTTCAACTTTAACTTGCTCAGGGGGTTTGTGTGTCCTAATATTACTTTTGTTGACTACAGTTGAAACTTTAGCATGATCCTTTATTCTAACAGGGAAAGGTGGTTTCTCAACATAAGCAGTAGGAACAATAGGATCATTATAAGTGATAGTCTTTTCTTCAACTTTAATAGGTGCAACTACTTTTACTTCAATGGGAGGATTATATTTAAACCACTTCTCCTTAGGGAGATCAACATGAGTAGCAAAGGATTCACAGAAAGAAGCTACTATCTCAGAGTCAAGTCCATATTTGGTGCTAAATTTACGGAAAACATCGGTATCCATAAAAGATTTAACACAATCAAACTTAGGTGTTATACCTGACTCCTTACCTTCGTCGAGATCCCAATCTTCAGAGTTGCGTTTAATTCTCTCCAATAAATTCCGTTTGAATTCAATAGTCTTCATCATAAAGGAACCAGTGCAAAAAGTATCGAGCATGGAGCGATTGTTGTCAGAAAGCCGAGCATAAATTTTCTGAATAATCATTTCTCTTGAGAGCTCATGATTGGGGCATGAATATAACATTGACTTAAGCCACCCCCAAGCTTGAGCGATGCTTTCTCCTTCGCGAGGCCAAAAATTATATATATAATTACGATCACGATGAATAAGATGCATAGGATAAAACTTCTGATGGAATTCCACTTTCAAACGTTTGTAGTCCCATGATCCCATATCATCACATAGCCTATACCATGTCAATGCATCTCCCTTCAAAGATAAAGGGAAGATCTTCTTCTTGATAACATCATCGGGCATACCTGCAAGCTTAAATAATCCACAAACTTCATCCAAATAGATTAAGTGTAAGTCAGGATGCAATGTTCCATCTCCTATAAAAGGATTAGCTAGCAGTTTCTCTATCATACCCCAAGGAATTTTGAAGTAAACATCTTCATTTTCAGTAGGTCCAATAGGTTGAGGAGCAACTATTTGCTCTACCGGTCGGGGTGAAGATACCCCGAACAAGCCCCTCAACGGATTACTTTCCATAGTAACAAGTGACAGTAAATTTCAGCACACTATATAAATTTTTCCTTACCAAATTCCACCTACCAAAGGCGCTTCACTCCCCGGCAATGGCGCCAGAAAAGAGTCTTGATGACCCACAAGTATAGGGGATCTATCGTAGTCCTTTCGATAAGCAAGAGTGTCGAACCCAACGAGGAGCAGAAGGAAATGATAAGCGGTTTTCAGCAAGGTATTCTCTGCAAGCACTGAAATTATTGGTAACAGATAGTTTTGTGATAAGGTAATTTGTAACGAGTAGCAAGTAATAAAAGTAAATAAGGTGCAGCAAGATGGCCCAATTCTTTTTGTAGCAAAGGACAAGCCTGGACAAACTCTTATATGAAGGAAAGCGCTCCCGAGGACACATGGGAATTATCGTCAAGCTAGTTTTCATCACGATCATATGATTCACGTTCGGTACTTTGATAATTTGATATGTGGGTGGACCGGTGCTTGGGTGCTATCCTTACTTGGACAAGCCTCCCACTTATGATTAACCCCCATTGCAAGCATCCGCAACTACAACAGAAGTATTAAGGTAAACCTAACCATAGCATGAAACATATGGATCCAAATCAGCCCCTTACGAAGCAACACATAAACTAGGGTTTAAGCTTCTGTCACTCTAGCAACCCATCATCTGCTTATTACTTCCCAATGCCCCCTCTACGCCCAAACAATGGTGAAGTGTCATGTAGTCGACGTTCACATGACACCACTAGAGGGATGACAACATACATCTTATCAAAATATCGAACGAATACCAAATTCACATGACTACTAATAGCAAGACTTCTCCCATGTCCTCAGGAACAAACGTAACTACTCACAAAGCATATTCATGTTCATAATCAGAGGGGTATTGATATGCATAATGGATCTGAACATATGATCTTCCACCAAGTAAACCAACTAGCATCAACTACAAGGAGTAATCAACACTACTAGCAACCCACAGGTACCAATCTGAGTTTTGGATACAAAGATTGGATAAAAGAGATGAACTAGGGTTTGAGATGAGATGGTGTTGGTGAAGATGTTGATGGAGATTGACCCCCTCCCGATGAGAGGATCGCTAGTGATGACGATGGTGATGATTCCCCCCTCCCAGAGGGAAGTTTCCCCGGCAGAACAGCTCTGCCGGAGCCCTAGATTGGTTTCTCCAAGGTTCCGCCTCGTGGCGGCGGAGTCTCGTCCCGAAAACTTGCTTATGATTTTTTTCCTCTACGAAAGACTCCATATAGCAGAAGATGGGCATCGGAGGGCCACCAGGGGGCCCATGAGGCAGGGGGCGCGCCCAGGGGGTAGGGAGCGCCCCCCACCCTCGTGGCTGGTGGGTGGCCCCCTCTGGTACTTCTTGCGCTTAGTATTTTTTATATATTCTGGAAATAACTTCCGTGAAGTTTCAGGACTTTTGGAGCTGTGCAGAATAGGTCTCTAATATTTGCTCCTTTTCTAGCCCAGAATCCCAGCTGCCGGCATTCTCCCTCTTCATGTAAACCTTGTAAAATAAGAGAGAATAGACATAAGTATTGTGACATAATGTGTAATAACAGCCCATAATGCAATAAATATCGATATAATAGCATGATGCAAAATGGACGTATCACTAGGTCAGAGTATTTGAGAGCACCAATGCTCAGGACATGCCGAAGCTTTTGGAGATGAACAAAGCCTATGGGTTTCCAGGTATGCTTGGCTCCATTGATTGCATGCACTAGAAGTAAAAGAACTACCATGCATCATGATATGGACAAATTCAAATGACACAAGAAGGGTGCCACAATCATTCTTGAGGCCGTGGCCAATCAGGAGACATGAACCTGACATGCATGTTTTGGGATTCCTGGATCTTGCAATGACATAATGTGCCCGAGAGGTCACATTTGTTTGCAAAGTTAGCCAAATGGGTAACCACCATCGGTGGAGTTTCAAGCAAATGGCCCATACAACATGGGCTACTACCTTGCAGATGGGGTATATTCGAAGTGTGCAATTTTTGTGAAGCCAATTTCAAGCCCCCAAGGTAAAAAAGAAGTCTACTTCCATAATGCTCAAGCAACTGCTAGACATGGAGAGGACTTTTGAATTCTACAAGCCCAATTTGCTATCATGCGAGGACCGACTAGGTTTTGGGATCAAGAGATCCTCTGCCACATTGTCACTGCATGCGTGATCATGCACAACATGATCATTGAGAATGTGCATGAGAAAATTATGGATTGCACCTTCTATGAACTCATGGACAACCGGTGCGGTCGGAGAAAGGGAAAGACTGAATCCAATGCTTTCTTCAGGTGTACCATGGCATTCGAGATTCTGATACCCACAAATATCTTAAAAAAATTCTCATTGAGGAGTGATCGACATTGCATGGGCAACAAGGCAACTAATTTTATCTTTATGTGTTCATGTCATGTGTGATGAACTTTGTTGTTATGTGTCATGAACAATTTATGTTGAAATTGATGTTGTGGATTGATGAACTATGTAATAGTTGATGTTGTGGATTGATTATTTTGATGTTATGTCTGTACTATTTGTGTCTTATTTGTTACGGATTTTTTGGGATGAGTTTGATATTATTTGTTTCAATATGTATGCAATTGTAGTGTCCTATTTTAGGACGAGTACTAGTGTTTACTGTTGGAGAAGAATTTTTTTTTCGTATGCAATAACTTATGCTCTAATAGCACCATATTACACGAAAAGTGCCTGTAGAGGCAGAGTTCCATTGAGCTCTTTAATTTTTCAGCGAACATACCTTTTCCACATCTCAAAAGAATTTGAAAAAAGTTTTCATGTGGACATATATTTGTAGTATACATGTATAAATTTTCATGAACATACATATTCATATGTGATGTACACAAAAAAGACAAATATACATACTAAAATAGGTCTTTTCTTTATCGTATTTGGGTCACATTTTTCTTTTTTGTAGCATGCAAATAATCAAATTAGTTGATGAAATTTTATGCACGTTTGAAGAATATGCATATGTGTTTGTAGAATTTTTTTGACATTTTTTTTGTAAAACGAGGTCCATGCCCCATAGTACTCCATGGAGTATAGAGTGCGATTTGGTGGACGGGTACATTAAAGGACTTTATTTTGAATGATTAAAAAATTATATTTTCATGGTTTTAGAAAATAGAAAGAATCAGTGAAAACTTATACATATTCGCGACATATCTGAAAAATTTCGTTAAAAAATATTACGATTTGCAAGATGCACAGAAAAACAAATCCCGGCTCAACGATAACAAATTTTTTGCCCATTTTCACATACATAATTTTTTTAGTATACACCACGTATGAAAGTATATTGTTACGTAAATTTCTCTGAACGTGTTATATTTGTATGTGTGCATGTACAAACCTGTAGTTGAATGGTTAGGTGGACACTGCTATCTCCAGCCCACCAGGGTTCAAGTCCTGGTGCTCGCTTTATTCTGGGTTTATTTCAGGATTTCCGACGACGCACGTTCAGTGGAAGAAAATATTTTCATCGACTACGAGGCGTCTACGGTGACTTTGTAAAATCTCAAGATGATATGCCGGCTTAGAGCATCTTCAGCC
The DNA here is from genome assembly GCF_003073215.2 of Triticum urartu. NCBI lineage: Eukaryota > Viridiplantae > Streptophyta > Magnoliopsida > Poales > Poaceae > Triticum > Triticum urartu. The sequence continues at coordinate 196,535,784 of NC_053025.1, forward strand.
GCGCCCCCAACAGGCCCCTCAGACCACTTTTTCGGCGCCGATGCCAAAAAAAAGCCCTAGTCGCGCCCCTAAGACGATGAAAAGCGCCGGTTCAACCCTTTTTTACGCCCGGCGGCCGCAGGCCGAACCCGGCGCACCGGGGGGCGATCGGGGGCTCCGGCGTAAGGGAAAAGCGCGGCTGGCCCACACCGTCAGGCGAAAAGTCAAGATTTTCTTCCCCGACCTGCCTTCCATCCCCCGCGCCCTCGGCCGCCACTAGCTATATCCCGGCGTCGCCCGCCGCCCTTCATCGCTAGATAGCCATTCCCCGCAGGACAAATAGCAGAGGTTCGCCGCGGCAGCCCCTCCAACAACAACTGGGCGTTTCCGGCCGCCGTTTCCAGCTGTGGAGGGGCAGTTCGGCGGGTGCACGCCCACCGGGCGCAAGGTGTTCGGTGATTTGCCTGCCTCGGTGATGGACTCGGATGACGAGGAAGCTCGCCGCGCTGCTGGAGGAGGAAGCCTAGGCCGACGTCCAGGAAGAAGAGCATTTGATGGTGCTCTCCGCCCTCGCCCAGCTGCTGGCGAGCAATGAAAAGCCGCGGCGAGGTGGCTCGGCGCCGGGGCGGGTGAAAGCAAAAAACCGGCATCATCTCAAAGGCTACTGCATACTCTACTCCGACTACTTCGCCGATGCTCCACTTCACGGCGACAAAACATTTCGGCGCCGTTATCGGATGAGCCGAAAACTCTTCCTCAGAATTGTGAATTCCATCCGGGAGTTCGACAACTACTTCAAGTGCAAGATGGATTGCACCGGCAAACTTGGATTCACCTCGATCCAGAAGTGCACGACAGCGATGAGGATGCTTGCATACGGAGCTCCCGGTGATTCACTCGACGACTATGGGCGCATGGCCGAGTCCACCAACATAGAGTGTTTCTACAAATTCTGTCGGGCAGTGGTGGCAGTGTTTGGACCGCAATACTTGAGAACACCCAATGCGGAAGACACTGCTCGGATCCTAGCACAGAATACAGCAAGAGGATTTTCTGGGATGCTTGGAAGCATCGACTGCATGCATTGGAAATGAAAGAATTGCCCATTTGCTTGGCAGGGGATGTACAAAGGCGTCAAAGGCGGTTGCAGTGTGGTACTTGAGGCGGTGGCCACAGAGGACCTCTGGATTTGGCACTCCTTCTTTGGTATGCCAGGAACTCACAATGACATCAACGCGTTGCAGTGCTCTCCTGTCTTTGCCAAGCTTGTTGAAGGCCATTCTCCTCCGGTGAACTTCGAGATCAATTGGCGGCACTACAACAAGGGGTACTATCTAGCTGATGGCATCTATTCGAGATGGTCGACATTTGTGAAGACGATCTCAAACCCTGTGCCAGGAGGCAAGAACGCCTGGTTTGTGAAGATTCAGGAGGCTTGCAGGAAGGATATCGAGCGGGCATTTGGTGTGCTCCAATCTCGATTTGCTGTTGTCCGGTACCCCGCTCAATATCAAATGTGGGAGATTATGACTTGCTGTGTCATCTTGCACAATATGATCATCGAGAGCGAGCAAGAAGACCCAGTGTTTGACACTGAACCATACTACAGGCAGGGTCCTCTAGCCGAAGTTGATCACCAGCCACCGACAACATGGACTGCCTATCTCAGTACGCGTCAGGAGATTCGAGACCCATAGATGCATCATCAGCTGCAGCAAGATCTGAGAGGGCATCTATGGAGGCTCAAGGGCGACGCTGGGCGCGACATGTGATGAAATATGAGCTTTTATTTGTTGAACTATATAATTTGTATTGAACTATTTGTTGTTGTACTATTTTGTTAAAGTATTTGATTTTTTTGTGATGAAATATGTGATAAAATTTTTTTATGTTGATAATTGAACGCCGAGCAACGGCGAACCACGTCGAATATGGGCCTATTCTCGCTCATATGGGCCCTTTATTCGCCGAAATGGGGCTGAAAAGTGGGCCAATATCGGCGCCTGGGGGCGAGCTGGGGGCGACGACTGGGCGCAAAACCACCCCCAACACCGATTGTATCGCCGGCTCGCCCCCAGGGGGCGATTTTTATGCGTCCTGAGGGGCAACGGCTGGAGATGCTCTTAGTCTCTCGAAGGTGCTCATAGGAATATGAGGTGCGTATGTATATGAGCGCTTACGTCTTTACTGTGTTAAAAAAAGAGTGTAGCCATTGACCTTTTCAAAAAAAGTTAAAAAATCTATTTTTTTATGCAGAAATATTTTTTTGTAAAGTCCACCATGGAGCCCGTCCTCCATTTGCTCTTTTTTTCTTGACGTGTCCATTTGCTCTTTTCGATATGGTAGAAACTATCATCCGAATCGAAATCAGGGCTTAGCAAAATATTTAAAGACAAGAAACGGTGTGTAATTATAACAGAGCTGGAGGATGTTTTCGTAAATGCTCCAAAGAACCCTTCCTGCCGGTTCCTCTCCTCCCCAGTCCCCACCTCTGAACACCGGTGAGCGCCGCCTTCACCGCCACCAGCACCAACTCACCGAATCCAGAGCTCCCGCCGTCGCCCCGGCATTAGTTCCGCTGTCCTCTACCTCGTGCCTCCCCGCCCGCAGGTCACGCACGACCCCTCGTGTTTCCCCATCTGCACCGGTGACCTCGACACCCCATCTGCACCGGCCTTCGTCTCGGTATCCCTGCTGTTCTGCTCTTCACTCTCGGATACAACCCACAGGCAATATTTCATCTCCCTCATCACTACAGCCTCCGCGCCCCTGCCTTCTTTTCCTGGGTTATCATCAAAATCCTTCCACTTCTGTATATGGTTAACTACATAATTAATCTGCAAAAATCATACTCTGTATATTTCAGCAATTTAGGTGAAATTTTGAGGCATGGAGGATGAAGAAAACATCGAGGAAGAACTTTTGCTGGTGGAGTCGCAACTCAATGGACTACAAGGTCATCACTATAATCATCATCCACAATTGATCCATATTCCATAAATATTTCAGTTAAATGAGTTCGTTATCTGTATCGTTTGTCCATAACAACCCATCTGTAGAATAACCACGGTAGAGCCAAGAATGAGGGGCAGGAAGTTGACATACAGCATGTCTAGTTTCCAATTGCACGCCATCTGTGTGGAAACAGGCCAGCCACACTTGCCTGTAAAACAACCCCAAATGGTCTATTAGCGTATGCCCAGGTCCCAAGGATAAGCAATGACACCTTCTTTACTTAACTGATAAATACCTATCATGAACCACATTCATACTTCTAAATGCATAGTTTTGAACATGGCAACTTATTCCATGTACGTATATGGATGCGGCTAATGTCGCCACTATTAGTGCACTTGGCCCTGGGTCCCTCTTGTCCTCTTCAATTGATGTTAAAGGGCATTTTGTTATTTTTCCAGCAAGTGGTGTTATTTCAGACATAGAATCAGATGTCACCAGCTGTCTTTTCTGGTGTTTTTTTTTCTTAATTACACCTTTAACCTGTTTGAGTGCTACTGAGCTAGTTTTCCTCTTAAAATTATTATATGCAGACAAAATCAAGACATTACTTGATCAGCAAGAAGAATTGTATGAGCGCCAAGCACAGTTGAAGGCTATGCTGGAAATATCTAAAACTTCCAGAGATGCATCAAATAGTGCCCCTTCAGTTGCTCTGGAAGATTGGTCTGGAAAGTTCTCATGGGATTCTCAGGCTGATGACACTCGATTCAATGTATTTGGTATTTCTTCCTACAGGTCAAATCAACGAGAAGTAAGTTTGTAGCAGAAATAATATATCTATTTTTAATTTTGATGTTTACTCTTTGATGAACTGCTTATTAACCCGCAAAAATTATCCAGGATATATATAGTTTTTAACACCACAAGTGACATCTTATAATAACTTTATTTTGTGAAGAATCTTACGTTTGAAATTCTTCATATACGTAAGATACTGCTTTGTAGCATGTCAATTGTTTTATCCGTTGTATGTTGCTCAATGCCCTTTGATGTCTTTTTATTTTTTATCTCCCATTTCTTGGTAGTGTTGAACCTAATGCTATATACCAGAAACTATCTCAGTATTGTTAGAATTGTGTAGTTTTTTCTTGTTTTGCATTCTTTAAGCATGCTGTCCTTACAGATAATTAACTCAATCATGAGTGGAAAAGATGTTCTGGTTATAATGGCTGCTGGTGGAGGGAAGAGTCTGTGTTATCAACTTCCAGCTGTACTTCGTGATGGAATTACACTTGTCGTCAGTCCTTTGCTTTCGCTTATTCAGGATCAGGTGTTTAAGACTTTTCTGTTCTTTTGTTGCCCTATATATGCTCGTTCTCACTCTTGAGGATTTGTTTTATTGTAGGTCATGGGACTGGCGGCTTTAGGTATACCAGCTCACATGTTGACTTCCACTACCAACAAGGAAATCGAGAAGTTCATTTATAAGGCACTTGAAAAAGGTGAAGGGGAATTGAAGATATTGTATGTGACACCTGAAAAGATATCCAAAAGTAAAAGGTTCATGTCTAAGCTTGAGAAATGCCATCATGCTGGGCGTCTTTCTCTTGTTGCAATAGATGTGAGTGATGATATTTTCTCCCTTCGTTGCCAATGCCAAAATATATGCTGTAGTCTTTTGTTTATTTTATGATTATCTAATCTGCTGGTTTCATTGAACTATACATGATTGCAACACTTTTACATTATGGACCACACAATGATCACCTTTTGACTGGCTAAAGTTGGATCTTGTGTGATACTTACAGTGCCTAAGAATTTACTATTTACTTTGTGCTGGTTAATGTCGACAATGTCTATGTTTATTTTTTTCGAGAAAACGCGTGAGAGCGTGCGTTTCATTACATTGTAAAGAGGGAGAGTTTGGTTACATTCCTCCTAGGAGGTTGTTTACAAAGACTGGACTAATGGACGTCCCAAGTCTGGGGGGTAATGGCTTTGAGCCCTAGCGCGCCTGCATTTGCCCAAAGGGCAGCCTCTTCCTTGATCTTCGCTACGAGGATGTTCACAGATGGGCGCGCTCCGTTGAAGATGCAGTCATTGCGGTGTTTCCATATCATCCAGGGGACGAGGAGGGTCACGGTGCCGAGGCCCTTGCGCATGGGCGCAGGGGCGGAATGTCGCGCCGATTGCCACCAGTCTAGAAGCGAGGGCTCGTCGTCGGGCGAGGTGCACGGGATCCGTAGCCAGCTTAGCGTCTCATGCCAGGTTTGCCGGGCGAAGGGGCATGCAAGGATGAGGTGATGCATGGTTTCAGGCGCCTGGTCGCAGAGGGGGGGCACCGTGCGGGGTGTTGCAGCCCACGGCGAGCGAGCCTATCGGCGGTCCAACACCTGTCTAGGTGGGTGAGCCAGTAGAAGAAGCGGACGCGCGGCGGCGCCCAGTTTTTCCAGGTGAGCTTCCAGGCGGCGCAGGTCGTGGAGCCGGCAAAAGTGGACGTGTAGACCGACTTGGCCGAGTAGACGCCATTTGCGCCCCATCTCTAGATTAGGCGATCGGGCTCGGCAGAGAGGGTCGTGTCCTCGATCCGGTGCCAAAGCTGGAGGTATTGCTCGATCTCGTGAATGCCAACCGTGCCCTGGATATCTCGTGCCCAACGGTTGTCTTCCAGCCCATCCGCAACAGTTCGGAGTTTGCGACGGCGTTTGGGGATGCATGCGTATAGGAGCGGAGCGATCTCGCGGACGGACCGTCCGGCAATCCATCGGTCCTCCCAGAAGAGGGCGTCCGTGCCGTTTCCGAGCTGCATGGTGGTGGAGGCGAAGAAGAACGCGCGCTCCTCGGCAGTGAATTGGAGGTCGAGGCCTGCCCACGCCTTGTTGGTGTCCGTGCGGCTGAACCATAGCCACCGCGTACGCAGCGAGAGGCTGGTGCGCGCGAGGTCGCGGACTCCTAGGCCACCAAGAGGGATCGGGCGGGCAACTCGCTGCCAGTTGACGTGGCAGTGCCCGCCGTTCGCCTCCGCGCGCCCGGCCCATAGGAAGCCGCGTTGGATCTTCTCGAGCGCCTTGATGGTCTTCTTGGGGGGGGGGACAGAGCCAGCAGCTGGTGGATGGGGATCGCGCTGAGGATGGCTTTCACAAACGCGAGGCGCCCAGCCTTGTTCATGAGGTGCGCCTTCCAACATGGGAGCATGCCGGCTGTTTTGTCGACGACGGGCTGAAGCTGGGCTGCGGATGGTCGGCGCAATGTGAGGGGGATGCCCAGGTAGGTGATAGGCAGCTCGACGATGGGGCAGCCGAGCGAATCAACCATAGGCGCGGTCTCGTCCGCGCCGGTGCGGATCAGCGTGGCCATGCTCTTGGCGAAGTTGACCCGTAGTCTTGAGGCGCGCCCAAAAAGTTGCAGGATGCTCTTGACGGCGGTGACATCGCTTAGGGTGGGGTGACAGAAGAGGATCATGTCATCAGCGTAGAGGGAGACGGATGGCATCGACCGCCGAGGGTGTAGGCGTTGCAGAATACCCAGCTCGGTTGCGCGGTGGAGAAGGCGTCTAAGCGTGTCGACGGCGAGTACGAAGAGCTGGGGCGAAAGGGGGTCGCCTTGGCGGAACCCACATCGGTGCCAGATAGCAGGGCTCGGCTCCCCGTTAACAAGCACCCTGGTGCTTGCCGAAGAGAGAAGGATGGCAAGCCAGCCGAGGAACCTGGAGCCGAAGCCGTATCGGCGAAGGGCATCGAACAGGAATGGCCATCTGACCGAGTCGAAGGCGCGCGCCAGGTCCAGCTTCAGGAGCACGCGTGGGGCGCCGAGCTGGTGCAGCAGACGAGCCGACTGGCGGACGAGGATGAAGTTGTCGTGTAGACTGCGTCCGGGGATGAAGGCGTTCTGGCTTGTGCTGACGAGAGTGTTGAGCTTGGGCACGAGGCGCAGCGACAGGACTTTGGCGAAGATCTTGGCGACCAAGTGAATGAGGCTAATGGGCCTGAAGTCGCCGAGGGCGTGGGCGTCGGCGCGCTTGGGCAGCAAGGTGAGTAGCGCTTGATTGAGGCAGCTGAAGCCACGGCCTCGCAATGTGTAGAGCTGGCAGAAGATGTCGACGAAGTCCTGCTGAACGGTGGGCCAGCATGCGCGTAAAAATTCAGCCGTGAAGCCGTCGGGGCCGGGGGCTTTGCACGTGGGGAGCCGTTTGACCGCCTGCCAGATCTCCTTGGCGTCGAACGGGGCATCCAGGCAATCCCGGGGCGCCTCCTTGCCCAAAAGCGCGTCGAAGTGAGCGTAGGCAGCCGCAGCCATCTCCGAGCGGTCGGTGACTACGCTCTCACCGACAAGGAGGCTATGAATCCTGTTCTTTTGGCGCCTGTATGTGCATTGCCGATGAAAGAAAAAAGTGTTGGCATCGCCGTCCTTGAGAGTGGCGAGGCGGGCACGTTGCCGGGCAATTGTGCGCTCGAGGGAGGCGAGGCCAAGGTATGACGCCTTGATTTGCCGACGCAGCCAATCCTCGTGCGGGGATAGGGCGTGGTGGTCCTGTGCTGCATCAAGCCGGAGGAGGAGCTCTCTGGAGATTGCCAGTTTGAGCCGCACATTGCCAACTGTCTTCGAACTCCAGCTTGTGAGCATGCGCACCATGGACTTCATGCGGAGCATGAGCTGCCTGAATGGGTCAGGGTCATGGACGGAGTGCCAGGTAGCCGTGACGATGTCCTGGAAGCCATCCAACCGGATCCAGAATTCCTCAAAGTGGAATCGCCGGTGGGTGGGTGGCATCGGGGCACAGTCAAGTAGCAAGGGGCTGTGGTCCGACACGACGGAGGCGAGGCAGCGAAGATGGCACTCCCCGTGGAGCTCTTCCCAGTCTGCCGTGCAAAGGACATGGTCAAGGTGAACGAGGGTCGGGGGTGACTGCTCGTTGGACCACGTGTACCGGCGTCCGTTGAGGTAGATCTCCTTGAGCGCGAGGTCGTCGAGGATGCGCCGGAAGCGACCCATCATGCGGCGGTTCAGGTGGCCATTGTTCTTGTCTTCACGATATATGAGATTGAAGTCGCCACACACCATCCATGGTCCAGGGCAGTCCACGCGAATGTCGCGCAACTCTTGCAAGAATGCGATTTTGTCGGCGTCTAGTTGGGGCCTTTAGACCACGGTGAGCCACCAGGGCGTGCGAGCGCTCGATGGGTGAGAAACCTTGGCCGTAATGGCATTTGCCGTGAAAAGAGGATCGGTGATGGACACCTCACGGCTCTTCCAGGCAAGCATGATTCCGCCGCGAGTGCCAACCGCGGGAAGGTACACGTAGTCGTCGAATTCCGAGCCAAGGGTCTCAAGGACAGTTGACGAGCAAATCAAAGTCATCTTCGTTTCCTGGAGGCAGACAATGTAGACATTTGCGGTAACAACGAGCGAACGGACGGCGGTGCGGCGAGCGCGCGCGTTGAGGCCGCGCACGTTCCAAATGAGCATCTTGGGGTTGTGATCCATTGAGGAGAGGTCGATGTCGTGGCGCGCGGCGTGGCTATGCCTCGATGGGGTTGCCCGCAACCATCATGGTGATCGGCGCGATGGTGGGATCTGCGGGGAGCTCGCGATCAACCAGAGCGGCGATGGCCGACAGGACGGACAGGGGAATGGTCGCCGCGAAGAGGCCCTCATACGCCTGCATCTCCGCTGCGGTGATCCTCTGATCAACTCCGACAATGCTGAGGGTGCGCAGAATGTGGATCTGGGCGCGACTCTCAGCTGTCGGCGGCGCGGCCGTCTTGCGGGCGGTGGACGTGGCCGATCTCCCATGCCTTGGGGTGAAGTTGGGCGGGATCCGTCGCTGGCGCCGGCCAGGGATTGGGAGGGCGGCGTCTATCTGCTTGGTTGCGGCGGCGAGGAAGTCACCCAGGGTCCAGGCCGCAGGCGCCGTGACGCGCGGTCGGGAACGACGCATGGTGATCGGGGGAGTTGCAAATCGCGCAGGTGGGCAAGGCGAGTGGGCGGATCTTGTCATGTCGCTTGGGGTCCCATGTTGGGCCTCATGATGGGCTTCAGACTGGGCGTGGCGAAGGGCCTCGGGGCCTTGCTGGGCTGGAGCGGCGTCCAAGGTGGATTCTGTGCGCATCACGGCATGCGCGGGTGCTTCTGGAGGTTCCTGGACGGCCTCGGCTGGCCCCGTGGGATTGGCTGGGTGTGCCGTGGTGGGTTCCATCTCCTGCGGTGTCTCCGTGGACCGGTCCGCAATGGGCGCGGCCTCAGCAGCCAATGGCAGCGAGGGAGCAGCAAAGCGTCCCGACAGCGGGTCCGGCGTGACCTCCAAAGGCTGGGAGTCGGGGACCTCGCTTGCCAGGGATTGGCTGGCTGGGCTGCAATCCAGATCCCCATGCGTGTCAGGCTGATCCGCGCCTGGCACGACTGCGTCGCGGGTGGGCCTTGGGGGCAGGCGGGATGTCGTGTTGCGCGGGCGAGGGGTGGGTGCCAGTACTCTTAGACTGGCCGCGAAGGGCGCCAGCCAATGGGCGGGTGGCGACCGCTGCCAGGTCACGCGGGTCCTCCGCTGTTGGGCCACAAGTGGCAGGGTGAGGGGGCAAAGCAGCCGCAGGGGGTGCAACTTTTGCATGTCGGGCCGCTTCTGCCATCCTTCTTTTCTTTCCACCGCGCTTTCCCCTTTTGGCAAAGCCGCGGGAACTGCGGGGGCCACCAGCAGCGGGCCAGGGGTCCATCGTGCGGCCGGTGGTTTGCCTCGTCGTCGGCGGCACCGCTGCGACCGTACGGGTACGGGAGCCTGGCTAGCCAGCATCGATGGCAATGCCATCAGCGCGGGCACGGAGGTTGGACGAGTGCCAGCCCACGGAGTCGATGGCCATGCCATCCGCGCGGCCATCAGGGGTGTCGGAGGTGCGGCGGCGCTTGTGCCCGCGTCGATGGCCTCGGCCGCCCTCATCACGGCAACCGGTGCCTCTGTCTCCTGCGCCAGGTGCACCGTCCCACGGGCCGCGATCTCCGTTGGCGGTCGGGGTAGGCCGCCCGGCTGCGGCAGCGGCGGCAGCGGCGGCGATCGTGATTGACACCGGGTATTGGAGGGTGCGGATGGTCAGCGGTGAGGAGCGGATGCGAGCTGGGATGGATTCCACGATCTCGAGGATGGCCGCCCGGCGGATGTTTGCTGGGTCGCGGGTGCGCGCGGTCACCCGGAAGGTGGCGAGGTCAGCGCGGGAGCGCGTGCTCGGGTGAAGCCGCTCTACCCAGCAGCTGCCGCCTAGAAGGTGGCCGTGGACAGGTGCCAGGCCTGCGCCGGGATGCCACGCAGTTCCAGCTGCACGGAGTGTTCGAGCGAACCAACATCGGCGCGGGCGAGCTTGCTCCAGGGGCGTAGCGCGAGGGTGAACCCGGGTCCGCTGATGAAGTGGTCGCCGGCAAGGCGGTCCATGAGCTCGCGGGTGGTGAAGACGAGGAGGAAATCCTCCGGGTGGTAGGCGTGGACGGTGAAGTCTCCGGGGTGGAGGTCGAGGGAGGAGTACATGACGTCCTCAACGTCGCGTGCAGCCACGGCCGGCCTATCTCCGGTGATGGACACCACCATGCCCCGGTGCAGCACCAACTCTGCTTCTTCCATCTCAACAGAGCGTGAGAGAATGACGCGTGTGGGAGCCTGGTCAGTGGGCAAGGGGGTCGGAGCCGGCGGTGACGGAGTGCGGTGGCGCGGCGCTGCCTGGGCTGCAACGGCCAGGGTGGCCGCGGCAGCAGGGGAGGGGGGGGGGGCAGCACGCCGCGGCAGTACTTGTAGCAGTCACGGGAGTTGTGCCCAGGGTAGAGGCAGCGACGGCACCGGACGTCGTTGGTGCACTCGCGCACGGGGTGGCCGGGCTCGAGGCAGCGAAAGCACAGCCCGGCGGACTCCTCCAGGGACGGGCTGCGACGTCGCTGCGGGCGGGGGGGGGGGGGGGGGGGGGGGGGGGGGGGGGGGGGGGGTGTAGCAGCCGAGCACCACGACGGCGGTTCCTGCGGCAGGGGGTCTGGAACTGGAAGCCATCGGCGTCGATTTCCACGCCGCTGTTGACCCGGTGGACCTCGCTGCGGGGGCCGAGGCGAGCGGCCGCCGGGACGCGCGCGTTGGGTGCGGCGGGCCCGCGCGTCGCCGGAGGTGGGGTGGCCGCCGGGGCCGAGCGCGGGGGGGTCCTAGCGACCTCGCTGTAGGACCGCGTCGGACTCCAGCCAGCGCCGCGAGCCGGCGGAGCTGAGGTCGAGGTCGCCGGAGCTGCCGCAGGGGGACGCCATGCGCGGAGGGGGGGGGGGCAGGGCTACCGGCGGGGGTGGGGGGGGCTGGGCTAGGAGGAGCGCGTGGGAGGGGAGCGCCTCATCACTAGGAAAAAGTAATTTGATGCTTTAGCTTGTGTATGTCTATGTTTATTCAGTCTCTCTCTAACAATATTACTACTGTTCAAATATGTGTACTTTGCCTATTAAAATACTAAACTTCCCCTCACAGACTAAAATAAGAGATGCACAAAAAAAGTATGGTTTGCTCTAATAATTTGTGACATGTTTTGTCTACTCATACAAGAAGAGCAATTAATCTTGATTATTCTGTTGACTGTCCACATTTTCTAAGCTGTTCATCACCTCATATTATTTGTAGTTTGTACCTCATGTAAGAACTATAAGATCAACCCATGCTTTCAAGCACAATATTATCTATGTAGAGTTACCCATTGACAACTATCATGTAGGAGGCACACTGCTGCAGCCAATGGGGGCACGATTTCCGTCCAGACTACAAGAATCTGGGCATATTGAAGATCCAGTTTCCCAGTGTTCCCATGATAGCTTTAACTGTGAGTTATGCAAGTGAACTCAAGTTAGAAGAAGTAAAAGTTTGTGAAGCAGAAACTTTTGTTTTTTGTAGGCAACTGCAACAAGTAAAGTGCAAATGGATCTGATAGAGATGCTTCATATCCCAAGATCTGTCAAGTTTGTCAGCACTGTTAACAGGCCCAACCTTTTCTATAGAGTATGCTTTAGTTTACTTTTCTTGATACAACCATGAGAAAGTCTATTGCAGAAGCACACAGGAAGGGAACATAGGATTTAACCAATTTACATGCTGATGCCCATCATGTAGGTATATGAAAAGTCATCAGTTGGAAAGGTTGTTATTGATGAGATTGCAAATTTCATAAGCGAATCATATCCAAATAACGAATCCGGGATAGTGTATTGTTTTTCCAGGAAAGAATGTGAACAGGTTTGTAGACCATACAATACTGAGATGCTTTCATTTCAATTGTTTGCTGGTACGTAAATTAATATCTGTCATTCCAATAGCTGTAACTCTAACCTCTCCATTTAGTTTTAATGTGTGGTTTACATTCTTTCAGACTTTACGCTATCTGTTAGGTCATATAGACCCCTCCATTTAGTTTTAATGTGTGTTTTACATTCTTTCAGAGTTTACGCTATCTGTTAGGTCATATGATCTGATTTGTCAAATAGTAAACTAGTTGACTCAATGCTTGAAATATTTGTGGTTTGAGAGGGGCATACCAACCGCAGGGTTCTATAGCACTGGCGGCGCTCAGGGTCAGACAGCGTTGAGCGCTATGTTTAGGTCAGCCAGCCACTTGACCAGTATGGGCCTGGGCCTGGGCCACATGGGCGAGCAGGGATGGGCCACACATACAACACTCCCCCTCAAGAGAGGTGGAAGATATCTATCATTCCCATCTTATCACACGCTAAGCTGCAGTCTCTGGTTCCAGCCTGTAGTCAAGTAATCTGCAATTTGTTGCCCTGAACTCACATGCTCTGTCTTGATAATCCCAGCATCCAGCTTTTCTTTGATAAAGAATCTGTCTGTCTCCACATGTTTGGTTCTATCATGTTGAGCTTGGTTGTTTGCAATAATTAATTGCCGACTTCTTGTCACACCATACATTCATGCAACTGGTCTTAAATATATTCAGCTCTTCTAATAGGTTCATTGTCCTGAGACATGGCTCTGTATTCAGCCTTTGATTTGATTTGGAAACAACAGGTTGTTTCTTGCTTCTCCAAGACACTAGATTTCCTCCTACAAAAACACAATGTCCTGAAGTTGAATGCTTGACCTCCAGGCAGCTAGCCCAATCAACATCACAATAACCATCTACAACAAGGTGTCCATGACTCTTGAAGAACAGTCCTTTCCCATGAGTACCTTTCAAGGATCTCAAGATTCTATATACTGCCTTAAGATGTTCACTTCTAGGCTCATGCATGTATCTGCTCACAACACTTAGGGCCAGTTCTTTTTTAAGCCTCCTCCTCCCCAGCTTTTCCCATAAGCCGCCTCTCTCATTCATTGGGGCTTCTGCACTAGTTATGGGATAACTAATTTAGAAGCCTCAACAAATTTACGAAGCGGCTTTTTTTTAAGCTGGGGAGAGGTAGCTTATTTTTTAAGCCACCCAAAAGAACTGGCCCTTACTGCACATTCAATATCTGGTCGTGTGTGACACAGGTATAATAATCTTCCCACCATACCCCATGTCATACACCACCCGTCTAAACTTGTCAAACCAAGCTCTTGGAGACTGCTTCAATCCGTAAAGGGCTTTCTTTAGCCTGCAAACCTTGCCAGCAGTCTCAGAAGTCGAGAACCAGGTGGGATTTCCATGTAGACCACCTCCAGCAAGTCCCCATGCAAGGAAACATTCTTCACATCAAGTTGATGTAAAGACCACCCGAATTGCTGCACAGTAGATCAGAATCCTCATAGTGTTCATCTTCGCTACTGGGGCAAAGGTCTTATCGTACTCAATGCCGTATGTCTGCTTGTACCCCCTCGCTACAAGCCTTGCTTTCTACCTTTCAGTCTTTCTTTCTGCATTCTGCTTCACAGTGTACACCCACTTGCAGCTGACTGCCTTCTTTCATGTTGGGAGGGGTGTTAGTACCCATGTCTTGTTCTTACATAGAGCCTTCAGCTGCCCCACCATGGCCACACGCCACTTTGAGTCCTCCTTTGCCTTCTTCCAGTCTGTTGGAATTGACATAGATTGAAGAGAAGCAACAAATGCTTTGTAGGCCAGAGATAATGCTTCATAGGAAACATAATTTCCAATATCATTTACATTGAACCCATACCGTTTCTAAGGTATCCCTGCTGTTGCTCGAGCAGTTTTTTCTGAAACAATTGGCCAATCAGTTGACCCTTTTGCAGCCACTGACCCTTCAGCCTGATCCCTGTCAGAAGATGGAAATCACAGCAGTACTACCCTGTCGTTTCGTCAGTGAGTGAGGGGCAATACCATCATATCGCTTCCGTGAATACACCTTCAGTGGTTCTCTTGCTCTGCTGTCCACCTTGGCACACTATCAATTTCGCCAGTGCAACACCATCTTCTCACTTCCATGAATACACCTCTAGCTGCTCCTCTTGCTCTGTTGTCCACCTGGGCACACTACCAATTTGAGCCGATGAACCAACCTGCACATCACCAGTGGAAGTCGATGCTTGTATCACAGGAGCCACAGGAGTTAATATTGAGCCGCCTAGTTTGCCTAGTGACTATTGCATCTGCATCTGCTGTGTGCTACTACTCTCCCCTCTTGACCAACCTCCGGTTGGAGACATTAATCAAGTCCTTCAAACATGACAACCTAGATTAGTTTTCTTACCATAAAAAGGTTCCGATTCACGGAATGTAACATCCATGCTCACAAATGCCCTCTCAGATGGAGAATGGAAAGTTAGAGCTACGGAGACAAACTTTGGAATCGAAAGGTTTTAGGCTTAGTAGAACCAAAACTGAGTACATGAGGTGTGATTTTAGTACTATTAGGCATGAGGAGGAGGAGGTTTGCCTTGATGGGCAGGTGGTACCTCAGAAGGACACCTTTGGATATTTGGGGTCAATGCTGCAGAAGGATGGTGATATCGATGAAGATGTGAGCCAGCGAATCAAAGCCGGATGGATGAAGTGGTGCCAAGCTTCTGGCGTTCTCTGTGACAAAAGAGTGCCACAAAAGCTAAAAGGCAGGTTCTATAGGACGGCAATTCGACCCGCAATGTTGTAGGGTGCCGAGTGTTGGCTGACTAAAAGGCGACATGTTCAACGGTTAGGTGTAGTGAAGATGCATTTGTGTAGTAGCATAATCTGAATAACTGTTTCCAAAGAAAATTCTGAATAAATGGAAGGGCAACTGAATACGTAGACAAGAGTACACATTATGAAATGAATACATAACATTCTCGCAAAACGTCCATTGGTTGGCTGGCATGGACAAGATTATTGGTGTACTACTTCACAAAAGGGCAAAATGAGCTGGGATGGTAGATGGTGAAGTAAAATTTGGAAAGTACAGCATATAATGAATAGGGAATTATTTAATGGCATATGAAAAAACGAGTGTTACTCAGCAGTAAGCAATTTTTCCTAAATTATATTGTAATATTGAGTATTTGAGTTTCGTATGCTAGTATTTGTTGATAGATCTGCCAGTCGAACATGACTCACTCTTGTAGTTTAAAGTGGCATTCATTTTCTGCAGTCTGGACCAGCACAATTTTCCTTTGTGCTCTTGCACGTTTTGTTGAAATCATGCACTTCACTGACAAACAGGTTGCCAAAGAATTGCGTGGAAGGGGTATTTCAGCAGATTATTATCATGCAGATATGGATGTTGTTGCTCGTGAGAAAGTTCATATGCGGTGCTTTGACAATTTTTATTCATTTTTTCTCTGAGCTGAAATTTTCTCTTTGATGATGGATTTTCTGTTACTCTCGTTCCAAATAGATCACATGCTTATCACAACATTAGTATGTACCTTAGATGTATTAGGATATGTTAGAAGAATTCTGTTTATCAACTTTATAGCAGTCTCCCTGCATGAACAAAATGAGTTTCCTTGTATAACTCTGAATTCTTCTCATATCATGTTGATAGTGATAGTTCTCCAGAAGTTGATGTCATTTATACCCATTCTGGATCCTTATAACTAAGGTGCCTCTGCGTTTATCTGAAATATCAAATGGAACATTTTGTATAATCTGCACCAGTTGAAGTCAAAGCCCACTGACTTTGGGAGGGACAAACCTACTCTTTTAACACCCATTTATTTGGGAAACAAATGCCATATAAAGTTTTTTTAGCTATACCTGCCCTGCCCATGAAAAATATATAAGAACTAATATCAGAATGAAAGTCTACAGTTCAATAAAAAAACACTTTGCCTAATAACCACAGCATGTCCAACCGATCAATCACTGTTCTGAACAGTGAACCCCTGAACATGTGTAGTATGTTTCTGAATCCTAATTTAGTTGGAAATTACAAAGTTGTGTTGCTGACCTCTCTTTGAGTATCCGAGCCATGTAAATGTTGATGCAAGAATTATTCTGGAAATTGGTATTTCATTAAGTATCACTTTGTTTGTCATGTTGGGCAGGGTGCCACACGCACAAGGATAAGGACAAGCAGCTGGCTGCTTGATTCCTCGATAACCTAGGGAATTCCATGCCAATTAGTTTCCAAGTTTGTTAGTGCTTGCCTTATGGTTTGAGCCTTCCTTTTCTCCCATCTCTCCATATACACAAAGGAATAGCCATGCAATCGTACCCGCTATTGATAAACCAGAAAGTGGAGATTAAGTTCCAAACCCTAAGGACACGGCATTATTAAATTGTTTTTCGTGTGTAAATCTGCATTTTGAGCTGCTATCTCTCGTATGGTTGCATATAACTAGTCCACTGTTTCTTTTCAACAGTTGGAGTAAAAGCAAATCACAGGTCATTGTTGGAACAGTATGTGCTCTCCCTCCCCCCCCCCCCCCCCTCCCCCCCCCCCCCCTCTCCTAGCATTTAATCTGTCCGTTACATTATGTAGGTGGCTTTTGGAATGGGAATCAATAAACCAGACGGTACGTGCAGTTTTGGACTTTGATCACAATGATGACATCTGTTCAAGATGTAGATCTATACTTAACTAATCTAATTATCTTGATGCCTCAAGTTTCCAAAAACTGATGAAAAGTTAGCCCATAAGCTTTGGACTAGATACCCGTGACCAGTTTTTGCGTAGTTATCGAGGCATCCATGTTGCACTAGCACTTATGTGGTACTGGCACATGTCATCCATGTACTGTTCCTCTCCACCCTCCCGGCAACTCCTCACTCTATATTCTATCTTTGTCTTTTTCCTTGTAGATTTATATCGATAGTAGCTACGGTTTCCACCATCTCCACATCTCTCTCCCGCCATTTATGCTCTACATCCCCTCTCCTGACACAGTAGTGAGTAGTGACGCAATTAAATTGAGTAAGAACGCGAGGGAGTTGAGGCTGAATGGCTGATGTTTGATCTGTAGGACTATAAACCTTATAATTAGTAAATTATCCTTATGAGCCACCGCACAATCTCTTAGCAAGTTCCTATGTTCTCTTATGCCAATGCAATCCAGCATTTTCCCTATTACTGTGTTTGTGGAATATTACGAAACAAAGAAGCCCTAGACTTTGATTTACATTGGATCGCTATTTGCTAGAGATAGAGTTTGGGTTGTATTTCATTTGAGATGTAGAATTGACTCTTAAGCCTCTTAGGAGGATAACCACATCGGATAAATCATATCTTTGAACCACTTATACATGTTTGTGGGTATAAATATCTTCCTGAGTTCATTCACCTTCTTGCACCACCTTCGCAAATTAAGGGACCTATGGTGCGATACTCTTTGATATTCATGTCCTTTCTCTTTGATAATCCTTAAAATAATTAATTGGTACTGTTTATTTGTTCTTGTTTTTGCCTAGTTCAGGAATGATTTAGTCATGCCATTTAGTCATTTACTGGATGTGCTCATGCCTTTCCAGTTGTCGTGGGATATTTGAACATAGGATATTCAATTATGTGCTATTCCTCCTGTATAATTTGAACAAGATTACTGGGGTACTCATTGTTGAGTCTGAAGCCGTTAGACTGGTGATATGGAGCAACTAGGATTATTATGTTTGCAACTATACTATCTAGGAAACTAAATACATATTCCATTTGGTTCTGCAGTCAGGTTTGTGGTTCATCATAGCCTTAGCAAATCTATGGAGACATACTACCAGGTACATCTAAGTATTGTGTTTTTCAGTTGTCTGGCACTCTGACGATGTGGTCCCTTAAAATAGACTTCCGTGACTTCAGGAAAGTGGTCGGGCAGGGAGAGATGGACTGCCTTCAGAATGTGTTCTATATTATCGGCCTGGTGACGTTCCCCGCCAAGTGAGGCTAAACCGTCTTGTTTTCAATTTTTGTTATGAGTTCTGCAAGTTCCAATTTTCATAATCCCAGATTCCCTCTTGTTATGTTCAATGAACAGAGTTCGATGGTCTTCTATGAAAACTGTGGTCTGCAAAATCTTTATGACATAGCACGATATTGCCAGGTACATTTCGCAATCATGACACTATCAATTTTTAAGAAGCCAGAGGATAGTAGGAAGTACTCTTTAACACTTGATTTTCTTTTATTGATCCTGCCTATACCAATTTCATGGATTTTTGTCCCTTCCATACTAACAACTGTAAACGAAGCCTTCCTATATGATTTTGGTCTACTGGGTATCCTATCTGGATATTCATTATATGACATGGTTACAATAACTACTGCTGAACATGTGCGGGATAGGACTATAAGCAACAACAGGTGAGCCTTTAGTCCCAAACAAGTTGGGGTAAGCTAGAGCTGAAACCCATAAGATCTCGAAACCAACTCATGGTTCTGGCACATGGATAGCTTACTTCCACGCACCCATGTCCATGGCTAGTTCTTTGGTGATATCAGATGTCTCTTTACGGACTTCTCCCATGTCAAGTTTGGTCTACCCCGACCTCTCTTTTGACATTATCAGCACGCTTGGAGCTTCTGGAGGCCTGCGCTGTATATGCCCAAACCATCTCGGACGATGTTGGACAAGTTTCTCTTCAGTCGGTGCTACCCTAACTCTCTCACATATATCATCATTCAAGACCTGATCCTTTTTTATGTGGCCACACATCCATCTCAACATGTGCATAATGTCCATGGAGGCATTTTAACGTTATATGAACGTTCTTGCTAGATAATTACTCTTCAGGCATAGAACACAGCTCTCAGAAATACGATATCTCAGGATAGCCAATTAGGGATAATAAAGAGCCTTGGCACATCTATTTTCATAAAGCAAGAACATTAGTAAATTGCAATTTATCCTTATCTACTACATCCTCCCAATCCCTAATCTAACCCTCACTCAGATCAGCGGTGCCGCCTGCCATACTCCTGGCGCTATTTACCCTCAAGTTTAGTCCATGACATGTATAATAAGAGGCTAATAGCACATGTCAGCTTCTGGATCCATTGGATCCAATCAACTCCATTGCAGGAGACATATTCAGGCTTTTGATCAATAGGGCCACTATTTTAGCCTAGTTCAATTAGGTTGCATTTTGTATTGATGTGGACTATGATAATCCAGTTTTCCCAAACAGCTTTTGTCCATTTTTGTGTTCGGGTAACCAACTTTTGCCTGCGTTTGTGGCTATTTTACCACAGCAGATTATAAATAGTTCAGCACAGCACAGTTCAGCAACGACAGATTGAGCCTTGCGAGCTGACTGCTTAGAACAGAAGTAAACCTAAAATTAAGTGCCATTGAAGTCTATAACAAATGAACATTTCCAAGCGGTCATGGAAGGAAACAATGCAATAGCAGGGATGCTCTGCAAAGAGGAAAGCGGCAGTGCATCCCATGAATAGCAGCATGGTCTTAGTAGAGGGGGAGGCAAAGGAGTCGTGAATTTGTAAAGCGGCGAGGAAGTTGCAGATCTGCGAGCGGAAAGATAATTTCCTCCCTTTGGTCACAAGAAGTTGATCTAAACCCCAGAGATGACACAGAATGGGTATACAAACACACGGTCTATCTGGCCTTGGGAAAGGTTCCCATGTGGTTCCAGGACCCCCGAGGGTTGTAAGCTGGATCAGGAGGAAGAGTTGACAAGATACAAGATATTGGGAGGAATATGAGGTTAGAGAAGATGTAGATCTCACTAGACAAGTTCTCTAGAAAAACACGACTAAATCAAGTTAAATAGTGGGAAGGGCCTGTACCATAATCTTTCATATAACAAGAAACGAATATAATATTCCTGGTCTGGTAATTGGAGATAATGTGCGTTTGGTATTTTAACAACAAAAACAACAACAACAATCTGTCAAAAAACAAAAACAAAACAAAACAACAACAAAGCCTATAGTCCCAAACAAGTTGGGGTAGGCTAAAGGTGAAACCCATAAGATCTCGCGACCAACTCATGGTTTTGGCACATGGATAGCAAGCTTCCACACACCCCTGTCCATGGCTAGTTCTTTGGTGATACTCCAATCCTTCAGACCTCTCTTTACGGACTCCCCCCATGTCAAATTCGGTCTACCCCGACCTCTCTTGGCGTTATCCGCACGCTTTAGCCGTCCGTTATGCACTCGAGCTTCTGGAGGCCTATGCTGAATATGCCCAAACCATCTCAGACGATGTTGGACAAGCTTCTCTTCAATTGGTGCTACCCTAACTCTATCTCATATATCATCATTCCAGACTCGATCCTTCCTCGTGTGGCCACACATCCATCTCAACATGCGCATCTCCACCACACCTAACTGTTGAACATGTCGCCTTTTGGTCGGCCAACACTCAGCGCCATACAACATTGCGGGTCGAACCGCCGTCCTATAGAACTTGCCTTTTAGCTTGTGTGGCACTCTCTTGTCATAGAGAATGCCAGAAGCTTGGCGCCACTTCATCCATCCGGGTTTGATTCGATGGTCACATCTGCATCAATACCCCCATCCTTTTGCAGCATTGACCCCAAATATCGAAAGGTGTCCTTTTGAGGCACCCCCCGCCCATCAAGGCTAACCTCCTCCTCCTCGTGCCTAGTAGTACTGAAACCGCACCTCATGTACTTGGTTTTAGTTCTACTAAGTCTAAAACCTTTCGATTCCAAGGTTTGTCTCCATAACTCTAACCTCCTATTACTCCCATCCGACTATCGTCAACTAGCACCACATCATCCGCAAAGAGCATACACCATGGGATATCTCCTTGTATATCCCTTGTGTTCTCATCCATCACCAAAGCAAAAAGATAAGGGCTCAAAGATGACCCCTGATGCAGTCCTATCTTAATCGGGAAGTCATCAGTGTCGACATCACTTGTTCGAACACTTGTCACAGCATTATCGTACATGTCCTTGATGAGGGTAATGTACTTTGCTGGGACTTTGTGTTTGTCCAAGGCCCACCACATGACATTCCGCGGTATCTTATCATATGCCTTCTCCAAGTCAATGAACACCATATGCAGGTCCTTCTTTTGCTCCCTGTATCTTTCCATAAGTTGTTGTACCCAGAAAATGGCTTCCATGGTCGACCTCCCAGGCATGAAACCAAACTGATTTTTGGTCATGCTTGTCATTCTTCCTAAGCGGTGCTCAATGACTCTCTCCCATAGCTTCATTGTATGGCTCATCAGCATAATTCCACGGTAATTAGTACAACTCTGAACATCCCCCTTGTTCTTGAAGATTGGACTAATATACTCCGTCTCCAATCTTCTTCTGGCATCTTGTTTGCCCGAAAAATGAGGTTAAAAAGCTTGGTTAGCCATACTATCGCTATATCCCTAAGGCCTTTCCACACCTCGATGGGGATACAATCAAGGCCCATCGCCTTGACTCCTTTCATCCTTTTTAAAGCCTCCTTGACCTCAGACTCCTGGATTCGCCGCACAAAACACCTGCTGGTATCATCTAAGGAGTCGTCCAGTTCAATGGTAGAACTCTCATTCTCCCCATTTAACAGCTTGTCAAAGTGCTCTCGCCATATATGCTTAATGTCCTCGTCCTTAACCAGGAGTTGGTCTGCTCCGTTCTTGATGCATTTGACTTGGCCAACATCCCTCGTCTTCCACTCCTGGATCTTGGCCATCTTATAGATGTCCCTTTCGCCTTCCTTCGTGCCTAACCGCTGGTAGAGGTCCTCATACGCCCGACTCCTTGCTTCACTGACAGCTCGCTTTGCGGCTTTCTTCACCATCTTGTACTTCTCTATGTTGCCTGCACTCCTATCCAGGTATAGGCGTCTGAAACAATCTTTCTTCTCCTTAATTGCCTTCTGGACATCATCATTCCACCACCAGGTATCCTTAGAGTCGCTTCTCCTTTCCTTGGACACTCCAAACTCCTCCGAGGCCACCTTACGAATGCAAGTCGCCATCTTCATCCACACATTGTCGGCATCCCCTCCTTCCTCTCCCAAGGGCCCTCCTTAATGACCCTCTCCTTGAACGCCTTAGCTACCTCCCCCTTGAGCTTCCACCATTTCGTTCTAGCGACTTTGGCACACTTATCCCACTGGACACGAATCCGAAAGCGGAAGTCAGCAACCACCAGCTTATTAGGTATCACCTTACAATCTAGGCACGCACGCCTATCTTCTCTTCTTGAGAGGATGAAATCAATCTGGCTAGAGTGTTGATCACTACTAAAAGTCACTAGATGTGATTCTCTCTTTTTAAAGAGGGTGTCAGCTACGATCATGTCGTAGGCTAGAGCAAAGCTTAAGACATCTTCTCCTTCTTGATTCCCGATGCCATAGCCAAAGCCCCCATGCACCCCTTCAAAACCTGTGTTAGATGTACTCACGTGGCCATTGAGGTCTCCTCCTATGAAGAGCTTCTCGCCAATCGGTACACTCCTAACCATGTCCTCCAGGCCTTCCCAGAACTCCCTCTTGGTGTTCTCATTGAGGCCTACTTGCGGGGCATACGCGCTGATAACATTGAGAACCAAGTCCCCAACTACCAGCTTGACCTGGATATTCCAGTCCCCCCGTCTCTTGGCGTCTACCACTCCATACTTGAGGCTCTTGTTGATCAAGATGCCTACACCATTTCTGTTTACAGCCGTCCTCGTGTACCACAGCTTGAAGCCGGTATCCTCCACCTCCTTCGCCTTCTACCCCCTCCATTTGGTTTCTTGGATGCAAAGGATATCAGCACCTCTCCTCACCACTGCATCAACTAGCTCCCGAAGCTTCCCTGTCAGATACCCTGCGTTCCAGGTACCTAAGCGGATCCTCCTTAGCTCCTAGGCTCGGCTAGTTTCCTTACCCTTCGAACTCGTCAAGTCAAATGCGAAGACCCTTGCTCATTTTCCACTACATCCGGGCGCCGTTGTAGCACGCCACTAAGGATGCGACGACCTGATCCTTGCTCACTTGCCACCGTATCCAGATCAAGGTACGGCGCGCCACCGGGAGGGGGGGGGGGTGACGGCCCGGCCCTTGCCCATTTGACACCACACACGGGTTCTGATGTGCTGCGTCGCTGAGAGGGTTATGCCCCAACGAAAATCTTTTGGGTTTCATCTCCATAAGAGTGGCTGAGTTTTTACATTGGCTCGCCAAGCCTATCACAATCCTCCTTTACCCGGGCTTGGGACCGGCTATGTTGAGACAACATAGGCGGAGTTGGTATTTCAAAAACAAAGTGCAAGAAATTATCCGTTCAGTCCCCCTTGCTTGAATGGATAGAAAGGTATATTGATTTTCTTAATTAATGTCGCGCTACCTTTTGTTGCTGCTGGTCATGTTGTATTTGACAGTAATTTCTGACTGCAAGCTTGTTAAATTTTTGCAGTCTAAGAAAAACTGCCGTCGTGGTGCTTTCTTTCAACATTTTGGAGAGGCCGTGCAGGAATGCAACGGTATTTTCTCAGTACTTGCGTCTATCCAAGATCTGAACTTTCTAAATCTTGATATTTACATAGTTTCTTGCAGGAATGTGTGACAACTGTGTTTCCAGTATTGAGCTCAAGGACATAGATGCTACCTGTATGATGATTCTACCATTTTAACACGGAACTACACATTCTTTAATTATAGCAAAAATAAATAAATAGAGATATTGTTTTTTGTGCGTGTGTGTTATCCTCTTGTCGATGACGGGTTATGTGACTTCTTGTTCAGACCATACAAAAATCATTGTTTCACTTCTCCAAGAAATGCAACAAAATGACCAAAGAGCTACATTGCTGCAGCTAGTGGATAAGTTCAAAACAAAGTGGAAACATTCAGGTAAATGTCCTCGACTAATACTTTTCTGATTCCAGTAAGTTGGTGAATTCTGTATTTTATGTTCTTTGCCTGGTAAATGTTGCATCACACAAGAGTCTTAAAGTATCTCCTCTGAGCCGAGCTGACACTACAATTGGGAATGCTCAAGCAGGTTGTTCAAATGAAGCAGTTGATCTTAAGAAGGAGGAAATTGAGCAGCTGATAGTTCAACTTATACTTGACCGTGTTTTGGTATGTGTATCTCCATTTTCGAATCTTATGTTGGTCGACAAATCACTCCTATTGGACTCTCTTTTTGTAACAGTTCATGGTAATGCTAAATGTCTATTTATATCTAAAAACTTCATAAGAACTATCATGACTACGATTACGAAAACCAGTCATAGCTGTGACCATGATGCTAAACATATTGAGCACTATATTTTAATGTTGGAAATTATTAAATTACCTGAAAACATTTTTATGCTTTTAAACAATTGGTGCAACACATCTTTTGCTCTTTGTACGTCTGCAGCCACTTGTTGCATCTCCAATGTGGTGAATTACCTATATAATGCCACTGCATTTCGCAATCTAAACATTGTAGTTTGAGCTGTTAAACATCTTTTTATTTGCCCCAATGACCTGGATTGGCAACGATTGCTAAAATTCATCCTTTTCCCTCCCAGAAAGAAGAATTTCAGCATACTGCATATACAACCAATGCATATGTTGTCTTAGGACCACTGTGGAAGCCAGCATTGCAAGGTAAATGATTCTTTTTTCTTGCAACAGTCCATTTTACTTTATCATCATTCCATGGAAGTCATTGAGTACATGTAAAGGCACACATGCCACTGTCTCCATTGCTGGCTTGTTGCTAAAAGAATTACAAAAATACTTGTGGATTATGGTGTGAACACGCTTTCACTATGCAGGGAACAGACCGGTGAAGCTAACTAGTGCTATTCACTCTCAAGATAGTGGTGATAGATTCAAAAGTGCAAAGCGCAATCAGATGAGCAATTTGGAAGCTAAATTGGATGACCTGCGTAGAACCATCTCTTCTCGTAATGGGGGCATATTCCCGCATGCAGTTCTTTCCACGGAGCAAATTTCCCTGCTAAACTGCCATACTCCAACCACTATTGCCGAGGTAAATCTTGGTTTAACTTGTTATTTCCAGCTAAGTAGATTGCCAGTGCATCTCCAACATGTGCATTTTTTTTCAATCTCGTGCAGCTAGAAAAGCTGATAGGGAAGGTAAAGACCGACAAGTACGGTAGCGACATCATTGAGGTGATGTGGTCAGAAACTGGCAGTGGAAAGGACAGTGGTGATGGAGCTAAGAGGCAAAAGAAAGATAAGGGTGTTGTTTTCGTTGAGAGTAGCGAGGAGGAAGGCTAGCATTACCATGGGTGAGTCAAGTGTGCATGCTCTGACAAGGTAATATACATTTGATTTGAGAGGGTATGTTAGATAATGGTCTGGGCTGAAATGATTTTTCTCATCATTTTCTGAAAATAAAATAGTTTTTCTGGTTTGTTTTGGGAATGGTTTCATTTGGATGGGCTGGGGTGGACAGATGAGAAATATAGTTTGGTTTGGTTCAGGCTGTGGAAGAGGACGTTTTAGTTTGGTCTTGGGTAGGCTGAAAGTTTTTGTTCTGAATTCCTTTCAACCTGTGGTTCCTGTTAGTCCCATAGTTTTGTGCCGGCTATTTACCAACCGAGCCAGAGCGGCCAATCGCTCTCCACCTCTGCATTCGGCGTGTTTTGCTTGTCAGTGTCATCTTCTGGCTCTCCACTCCTATGTCATCTGGTTCTCGTTGGCGGCGTGTACCCAACATCTTCTGCTAGGCCATACTTGTTCAACATTGGTTGATATGATTTACTGGACATGCTCACCTTGACAGACCTGAGCAAGAGATTTCGTTCCTAATCATCCCCTTCATGTTCAGCTCACACCATATGGATTAGTGCTCTCTGACTGCTCCACGTGGATTGAACTGGACGTATATGTATGGCATATCTTCATAAGCTAGTTTGCATGCTGAACTCGAAAGAAACAGGGCTGTATGGGATTGTGAACTTGGATAAGTTTTTCTTGACATGATCTTTCTCCAGATGAAAACTTGGTATCTTGATGGTATTCTATATGTAATTCTTGTGGTGGTCAGAAGTGTAGTTCTTGATGCTACTATGAGCTCTTAGATCTTCCATGGGGTCTCGATTTTCAATTGATTGAGCTTGTTTCCATACAGTATAAGGTTTATATTAGTCGGGCCTTCTAGTTTTGTATCCTCTGGCAGTATTTGTTAACTGAAACTCTGCATTCATGATTCAAACTTATAGTAACCTAATTCAAGAGAGTTGCATTTCTGCGCATTACGCCATTGTTCTTCCTGTTGTAGCTGAAACAAACTTTCCCAGTGGGCGCACCTCATTGTTTCTATCCTTATTCTCTGTACTAGGCTTATTTTTTATTTATCAGATCACTTGATGTTTCAGGCGGGAGAGTGTTTAAACAAACCATCCTAGAGTAGTTGAACGGAAGTAAGCAATATTAGCAAATGAGGACGAATGACTGACAACACGACAGTAGATTTTACTGAGCTGGTTACCAGGAAGATAAGATGGTGATCAAAAGGGTGTAGAAAGATGGAGCCTCTGCTCACACCAAATGGAGTGAAGCTGTAAAACCCTAGGAGGATTATTTTCGAGAAAACGCAAAGGACCTTTGCATTTCATTTCATGGAAAAGGTAGAGCAAGCCTCCTAGGAGGTGAGAGGTACAGAGTCAAACCATAGGAGGATTATGATAACGAAGCAGATGTGTTGGTGTGACTTGACTAGTTGTGGTTGGCTGAAATACATTTTTTGTTGCTATTACCATTTTTCTGGCTTGAGAATATTGATTCTTTCAGAGACCATACTGCTGATCTGTAGGGCACCTGAATGTTTCATGGGAAAGGGATGAACTCCACATCTAGGGTGTGAACACACAAAGATCGTGGCTTCCACTTCTTTTTAAAAAGAATTATAAGGCGTCCACATTTTGGTCTGAACATCGCTTCCTGGACCGTCTGATTGTTTGATTGGTTCGGCCGTGTGGTGTCGAGTGCACTGGTGGCTCGTGGTGTAGATTGGATTATGGATTTATGGGAGCTAAGGGCATCACTAAAGTGGACCCTCAAACGGAAGTACCTTTCTACACCCAGGAGCATTTGCTCCTGGTATGAATAGAAAAAATGTTTACAAAATTCTGAATTTTTTTTGTGACATACTTTCACAAATGTTTGTTTTGCACGCAAAATTTCATTGCGAAATCACATTAGTGGAAGGTGTGCCAAAAAAAAAAATTAGAGCTCCAATATGCTTTTGTAAGTAACATTTTCAGAGCATCAATTTTGTTTTTTTACCACGCCTTCCACCAATGTGATTTTGCAATGAAATTTTGCAGGCACAATAAACATTTGTGAAAATATGGCACAAAAAAAATTCAGTTTTTTTGAATTATTTTTGAATTTATTTGATTTTACTGTTCACACCAGGAGCATTTGCTCCTGGGTGTAGAAACTCCACGTCCTCCCTCAAACCTTTACTATATGTCCAGGCCACAATGTTCGGTTCACTTTTGCCATCCGAGGGGGGCTGCATATGTCTACTTAGCAATGTATTGAAGAGACAATCGTGCGGGAGCCAAAGAATGTTAGAGCTAAAGAACATTTCGTTGCGTATGAAAGAGTGTTAGAAATAATCATTACCCTTTAAAATAAAGTGCTAAAGAATGTTATTCCTACTCATTTAATCATGTAAGCATGGCATAGCTCGGTTTTTGTAACATAAAGTATAAATCATGATCATCCCGGTGCCAAACCAAGCAATTGTATCATACTTTTTCTTGCTTAGTTTTTTCAACTTCACTTAATACATGAGCGTGAGCTATGGACTTAACACTTTGGATGTCAAGGAGAATGTTGATAGGGGTTTATAAGGAAAGATTTTTTTTTTGAGAAAGTCTCGCATCAACTCGGCGGATTGTTAGGAAATGTAGAGGCTTACAATCGATATTAATGCGAGGGTTAGGGATTACCATGCAACAGATGCACTAGAGCTATAAGTGTATGAAAACTCTATATATGAAACTAAGTGGTGTGCATCCAACTCGCTTGATCTTGAAGACCTCGAGCATTTGAGGAAGCTCGTCATAGGAATATACAAGCTAAGTTATATAATGTATCCCATTAGTATATGAAAGCGACAAATCATGAAGACTATATGAAGAGCATGGTGCTACTTTGAAGCAAAGTGTGAAAAAGGGATAGTAGTGTTGCCCCTTTCTCTTTTTTTCTCTCCTTTTTTCTTTTCATTTTTCTTTTCTTGTTGGGCTTTTTTGGCCTCTGTTTTTTTATATCCTCACTGGTGAGGACAACATTCTAATAATGATGATCACCACACTTTTATTTACTTACAACTCGATAAACTGAAAGAATATGATTCTATATGAATGCCTCCGCAGTGTACGAGGATGTGCAATGATCTAGCGTAACATGTATAACAATAATGGACAGTGGCTTTGCCACAAAATACCATGTCAGCTCTATATGATTATGCAAAGCAGTATGACAATGAATGCTCAAATCATGTAAACAGTAACCATGGAAGTTGCATAACAATATATTTCGGAATGGCTATGAAAATGTCATAATAGGTAGGTATGGTGGTTATTTTGAGAAAATATATAGTAAGGCTTATGTGTGATAGAGCGTATCATATCACAAGATTTGGATGCATCAACGAAGTTTGCACCAAGTCTCGAGATGAGAACGAGCAATGCACAACACCGAAGAAGGTAGGAAAATATGGAAGGGTGGAAGTGCTTATAGTCCATAAACTCACATTAGTCATAAATAACTCAAGTACTTTTGTGAAAGTCTAGAAGCCCTTGAAGCAGAGTATTACTCCCCCGTCCAGGTGTGTAGGGCGTCTAAGAGAATCCATCTTTAACAAAAGTTTTAGTCGCATATAGGTAGTTAAACCAGCTTTGTTTTCCCCGCAAAAAAAACCAGCTTTGTTTTACAGTCTCTTGTTTTGGCTCCCTGTGCAACCATTTTTAAATGTCGTGTGAATGAAAACTGATGACCCGTGGTATGTGTTAGGCCAATGCATGCACAATTAGTTAGTTGATTATTGGTCAGCCCGAGCGAAAAAATCGGAAGGCAATTAACTAGCACGACTATTGTTGCATGCATGCGCAGCTCGCTGAGGAAGGGAAAAGTCAGGCAATAAATTGGCGTGTCTAGCGAGATTTACCAGCGAGAATTAAGGGCTAAACTTGCTCGGTAATTGGCTATTTTCCTGGTTTAAATTTTCCCTTCGCCCACTCCCCTCGCGCCTAGATCACACTGCCCTTCCTTAGGCGCCCAATGCACGTGGACGGAGGGAGTACTTGTATTCCTTTAGGAAGGAGGTTGGGAGGAGTTAACCATCACGCGCCCTCGAGTTGGACAACACAAAGGATCTCAATCAAGGATAAATTATGCTTCAACTTCCTGGCCATGCCATGACCGACATTTTTTATGGGGAACGTTACAGGGAAAACCAAAAAATTACTACGAAACACCCTAAATCTATCCCATGGAGATGCTAGCAACGAGAGGGGGAGTGTCTACATAACCTTGTCGACCGAAAGCGTCAACGATCTAGAGATCGTGGTTGGCGTAGTCGTACTTCTTCGGGATCCAATCCAATCCGAGCACCGAATGAACATCACCTTCGAGATGTGCACACGTACGGCTCGGTGACGTCTCTGCCTTCTTGATCTAGCAAGGGAGGGTGGATAAGTATATGGGATCAAGGCCAACACGACGACGTGGTGGTGGTGATTGAAGCAGAACTCCGTCAAGGCTTCGCTAAGCAACTACACAGAGGAGGAGGATATGGGAGAGGGGGTGGCCAAGGGTTGAAGGGTGCAGCCCCCTGCGCCTCCCCACTATTTATAGGGGTGAGGGAGGGGGCGGCCAACCCTAGCCCCTCCTGCAAGGGAGGGGCGGTGGCCCAAGGGGGTGGCTTCCCCCAAGCCAAGGAGGGCGTCCCCTTTAGGGTTTCTCCCAACCCTAGCCGCATGGGCCCTTGGGGAGAGACTGGTGCACCTGGCCCAAGCAGGCCAACCCCCCTTACAGCCCATGTGGGTTCCTGGGGAAGACGGACCCCCCAGTAGACCCCCGGAACCCTTCGGTGCCTTCGGTACACTGCCGGCATACCCTCGAACTTTTTCGGTACTCAAAATATGACTTCCCATATATAAATCATTACCTCCGGACCATTTCGGAGTTCCTCGTGATGTCTCAAATCCCATCCGGGACTCCGAACTACTTTCAGACTTCACCGTATGAATATCCCAATACTACCCTAGCGTTACCGAATGTTAAGTGTGTGACCCGACGGGTTCGAGAACATGCAGACATGACCGAGCCCCATCTCCGATCAATAATCAATAGCGGGACCTGGATGCCCATATTGACTCCCACATATTCAGCGAAGATCTTTATCGGTTGAACCACGATGGCGAGGATTCAATTAATCCTGTATACAATTCCTTTTGTCCGGCGATATGTTACTTGCCCGAGATTTGGTCGTCGGTATCTCCATACCTAGTTCAATCTTATTACTGACAAGTCTCTTTACTCATTTTGTAATACAAGATCCCGTGACTAAACTCATTAGTCACATGCTTGCAAGCTATTCACGATGTTGTATTACCGAGAGGGCCCAGAGATATCTCTCTGTCACACGGAGTGACAAATCCCAGTCTTGATCTATGCAAACCAACAAACACTTTCTGAGATACCTATAGAGAACCTTTATGATCACCCAGTTACAAAGTGATGTTTGATAGCTCACAAAGTATTCTTCCAGCATTCAGGAGTGGCACGATCTCATGGTCTAAGGAACAGATACTTGACATGAAGAAAATTGTAGCAAATAAACCAAGTGACACGATCTGATGCTAAGCTTACGGTTGGGACTGTCCATCACATCATTCTCCCAATGATGTGATCCCGTTATCAAATGCCAACTCATGTCTATGGTTAGGAAACCTTAACCATCTTTGATCAACGAGCTAATTTAGTAGAGGCTCACCAGGGGCACTATGTTGTTTATGAATCCACACATGTATTTAAGTTTCCGGTCAATACAATTCTAGCATGGATAATAAACATTTATCATGAACGGGGAAATATGATAATATCTTCTTTATTATTGCTTTTAGGGCATATTTCAAACAATTTTAATAAATAGGACATCACGAACCTTAGCATTGATATTTTACTAAGCAAATATTATCAACTAGTAAACCTTCATATTATAACCTTAATATCGTTAATCACATGCATCATATTAAGTGATCTACATGCAACTTTTTATTATACCACCGTCATATACCTATTATTTTTGGATTAAACATATAGCTCATGCAAATTACCACTTCCTATTTAACTCTCAAAAAGATATAAGTAAAGCAAGAGAGTGCAAAAAAAATTCTATAAGATATTTCTCGCCATGCTCAAAAGATATAAGCGAAGAACATAGATCATTCTATAAATTTAAGATGAATGTGTGTCTCTCCTAAAAGGTGTAATCATGAAACATTGATTGTGCAAGTAAGCAAACAAACCTAAGAAAAGCAAAAGACGCTCCAAGAAAAACACATATCATGTGACGCATAAAAATATAGCTCCAAGTGATATTGCTGATAGATTGCAGGTGAAAGAGGATATGCCTTCCAGGGCATCCCCAAGCTTAGATGCTTGGATATTCCTTGAATATTACCTTGGAGTGCCTTGGGCATCCCTAATATTAGGGTCTTGCCGCTCCTTATCTTCTTTCATCGCCATCTCACCCAAAACTTGAAAACTTTGACCACACAAAACTCAACAAATCCTCATGAGATCCATTAGTATAATAAAATAAATCATTAACTTAGGTACTATCATAAGTAGCTTCATAATTGTTCTTACATAATACCTATTGTATTTTATCATCTCTATAGCTTATACCTCCTATACAATCCATAGAAACACCATAATAAGCACAATATGCAATAAGAACAAAATCTGTCTAAAACAGAACAATACGTAATGATGGAATTTTTAGTCATGCTTCTGTAACTCTAAAAATTGTTAATTATCTCTGTTTTAAGCAATGAGCTCTGGCACATAAGAAAATCCTTGCTTCCCTCTACGAAGGGCCTATCTATTTATTTTTCATGTTGAGTCAATTCCATCTGTCTTTCTTTTGGCACCACGTACTGAGTATGGGGATCTCTCTTAGCTTTGCATGCATTTTTCTAATAGAAATTTGTTAAGCATTATATAAGTATGTTGGTTGTCTTCAAATTGGGGTACCTAGTCGTCATCTTTAATTCATTGTTTTCTTTATGTTTGCAATATAATCTTGAAAGGTTGCGAGATACTTCATTACCACATTATGGTATGTTGAACTTATTAGAATGGTGTTACTTGTTATTAGATTGTCATTGCCTATGTTATCAAACGTTTTGTTCTATTCTAGCATTCACATTTCATAAATTATTTCCTTTGATCATTTACGTACTTGAGGACGAGCAGGAATTAAGCTTGGGGATGCTAATACGTCTCCAATGTATCTATAATTATGAACTATTCATGCTATGTTTACGATAATTTTACATGGCTTTAGTGCACTTTTATATTATTTTTATGGACTAACCTATTAATCTAGTGCCAGTGCCAGTTCCTGTTTTTTTTGCCTATTTCTTTGTTTCACAGAAAAACCAAACCAAACAAAGTCCAAACACGATAAAAATTTACAGTGATTTTTTATGGACAAGAAGAGACCTAGGAAGCTTTAGGGAAGGACTAGAAGGTGCCCAGGGGACCAACAAGCTCAAGGGGAGCGCCACCTGAGCTTATGGGGTCCTCACGAACCCCCTCGCGTGAATCCACCGCTGAAAATTCTTATATACTCGGAAACCCCTGAAGGTTGACCTAGATGAGTTTTTCCGCCATCGCAAGCCTCTATTCCAAAGCGATCTCATCTGGAGCCCTATTCCGGCACCCACCCGGAGGGGGAAAGCCATCACTAGAGGCCATCTTCATCATCCCCGTTGCCTCCATGACGAGGAGGGAGTAGTTCACCCCCGGGGCTGAGGGTATGTACCAATAGCTATGTTTTTATCTCTCTCTCTCTCTCTTGTGTTCTTGATTTCACACGATCTTAATGTATCATGAGGTTTGGTAATATAGTTGGATCATATGAAGTTCTTCCCCTTTATATCTTTTGTGGTGAAGTGAGCATTACTCTTTGAGGTCTTTTTGTGATCGAATTGAACACGCTGGATTTGAGATCACTAGATGTATGTCTTTCTTGTGGATACTCATGGTGACAACAGGGTAATCTATTGAGATCACTTGATGTATCTTTTGGTAATCAACTTGTGGATTCTCGTGGTGACATTGTGTCAGGACCCCGATTCCAAGTCACATCGATCTAGCCGGTAACACTTCATATCACTTTGCGGCCTCATGCACGGTATTCCCACGGGTGTCGCCTTACCATGGCCCGGGACCGTTTGCGCCTTTTGGCTCACGTATATGATAGTGTCGCTAGCATCCATATAACAGGGAACCCGGGCCGACATGGCTAGTCGTGAACCCAAAGCGGCACCAACCTATGGGGACAGGCATACATGAATCACATCGAGCATGTCGGTCAGCAGCGTGTGAATCCGGGCTGTAGCACCGGGCTAACAGGACTCCGGGAACCCGGGCTATAGCAGGCTAGGCAGGACTCCGGATGTCACCGTGTGACATTTCCCCGAAGGGACAGACACAGGAATGAAGTGAAACACATGCCGGCCAGTCAAGTGTCCTGAGCAGTAGTGCTGGGCTAACAGGACTCCGGTGAACCGGGCTGTAGCGGACTACTATGGCTCATGGAAGCACTAGACTACATTTCCCCATAAGAGAGGCTGCCAAGGATAAACAACTAGATTGTCGGATCCCACACATACCAAGCATTTCAATCATACACACAATATGCTCGATATGTGTAAATACAACATGGCATCACAACATAACTCTACAATTCAAGTATTTATTCATTAGGCTCCGAGGAGCGAGATATTACAAACATGGGTCTCATGACCCAACAATCATAGCATACAAATCAAAGCACATGCGGAAGCTTAACATGTCTGAGTACAGACATCTACAAATGAAAAAGGCTGAGAAGTCTGACTATCTACCAGATCCTACCGAGGGCACAAGATCGTAGCTGAGGTATCAAGCTAAACGTCGAAGTCCACGCGAAACTACTAGCGAGACTGAAGTCTCTCTACAAAACATAAATTAAGCAAACGTGAGTACAAAAGTACTCAGCAAGACTTACATCAGAACTAGCTACATATGCATCGGTATCAACAGGGGGGGGGTGGTGGTGGTGGAGTTTAACTGCAGCAAACCAGCTTTGACTCGGTGGCTATCTTAAACTACGACTGCAAGTAACTCTTTTGAGGTGGCGCACACGAGTCCACATATTCACCATATCAATACACCACTATGGATCCGCTCCCGTCTCCCTACGAGAACGCCATCCATAGCACTCACGCTTATCTTGCGCATTTTAGAGTATCCACTTTCACTTGTCTATGAACTGTTATAGGCAACCCAGAAGTCCTTTACCGCGGACGCGGCTATTCGAATAGTTTTATACCCTTGAGGGGTGTACTTCGTCACACATGTTTCCACCACTTAGCGTCTGCACACGACATGTGCTCGGCAGACTTCAAGCGAAAGCCAACGTGGGTGTAGACCACGACCTGACTAACCGCACAAGTCTCTAGTCTAGGTTTATCGCCTATTCGGGTTCCATCCGCGAGGAGATCCGGCCGGAGTTTCGCTCACAGCCCCAAACGATGTGTGCAGGGTTCCCGAGACACCAAACGGGCGCCCGGTACACCGTGCCACGGTGTATCTACCGCATCATAGCCCACCCCTAGGGTCAGCGCTACGCACGGCCGCCAACACATATCCTATAAACACCAAAAACTAGTTGCAACTCCTGGACAGAGGACGAGAGGGGTCAGTAAGTCGAGCGGGGTCATATTTCAGGGCCCAATGTGTGGTAGTAGCTGTTTCATGGATCACAAACACAGAACTCAGTTCCTAAGGACGGCTTCAATGAAACAACCCACCATGTACTCCTACATGGCCTCTCATCGATACATGTTCACACACTTAGCTCTCAACAGTAGGACATGTTCACACACCTCCGATTCATCCCCGATGAATCAGACCTGACACAATTCTATGCAATAACAGGCATGACAAACAAGCATGAATGAGTAGGCACATCAGGGCTCAAACAACTCCTATTCATGCTAGTGGGTTTCATCTATTTACTGTGGCAATGACAGGTCATGTAGAGGATAAGGGGTTCAACTACCGTAGCAAGTAACAGGTGAATCATTGTTGTCCTAATGTAGTAAAAGAGAGCAGGAGCGAGAGAGTGGGATTGTATCAGAATGAGCAAGGGGTTTTTGCTTGCCCGGCACTTCTGAAGATGATATAGCTCTTCATCGGTGTCATCAATCACGTCGTCGGAAACATCGTCTACTAAGAGGGAACAACCACCGACAAACACAAAAGAAACCACAATCAATGCAATGCACATCCATATGAATGATATGTCATATTAAAGTACTGAATTGACCTAGTGCAACCGTTAGTCATATTCATTGAAGTGGAATTCAAACCTATAGCAAATTCCAACTCCAAAGCTAATTACCATTTATTCCATAATCATGAATTGTCCTATTCAGTGAGGTTAACTTGTTCAAACATGCATGAAAATGCCATAAACATATTCTTTGGATTTTTCTAATCATTTTTCATATATAAATTATTTCCATTGGAGTTATAGCTTATTTTCTATGATTTTTTGAAGTTTTGAAAATTTTCTGAAAATAATAAATCATTTCTGATTTATTCCAAAATTCCAGAAAGTAATTACTGCGTCAGCCTAACGTTAGGGTGATGTCAGCAGGTCAAAGGCGTCGACCAGGTCAAACCTGACCAGTGACCCAGTCAACTAACTAAGTTAGTTAGCCCTAACTAACTAGCTTGGGCCCACTGGTCAGCGATTGTAGTGACTAACCTAACTAGTTAATTAGTGCTAACTAGAGTAATTAGTCGGGCAGGGACCGTAAGTCAGTGAAAGAGAGGGGGGGGGGGTCAAATCGGGCAGTGGGGTCAACCCACGCCGGTCAACAGGTCAGCTGTCGCCGGCGTTTAGCCGCCGGCGACGACAGAGACGGCGGGGCGACTCGGAAATGCTTTACAGGGCACCATTCGACACGCGAGTTGCACCTACGGGTTCCTGGGACTGAGGCGCATCCATTGGTGGTGGTGGTAGGAGCTGCGGTGGTCAGGATCGACGACGGCGACCAAATCGGCGGCGGCCGTAGTTCGGACAGGTGCGGTTTGGCACTAGGGGGCACATCAGGTCAAATGGGTGGGCGCGCCCGGCTCCTGGGAGAGTGCTGAGCACGGAGCAAAGCTAGGACGCGGGTGGCAGTAGCTGTGGCCACGGCGGCGATGAGGCACGACGCCGACGAGCTTCGGTGTCCGCGCAGCTACGACCTAGAGGAGGCGGCGAGCAACGGGGTTCGGGGAAGGAGGAAGAGAAGCTCACCGCGAGCACGATGGGAAGGTCAGTGGGCGCGGGGGAGGTCCGGAGCGAGCAGGGCGACGGTGGCGATCTCGGCGACCCGAGGAGGAAGAAGAGGTCAGGGCCGGCGCTTCGGGGCGTTTGGCGTCGCGTGAGTCGACAGAGAGACGTCGGCGATGGTGGCGGAGCTCCTGGGCATGTCGGAGAGGCGAGGGGGAGGCGGTGGCCGCGGTGGTGCACGTCTGCGGCGACGAGCTCCGCTCGGTCACGAGAAAGAGAGAGAGAGCAGAGAGGGGAGTGAGGTCCAGGGAGAGGAGGGGAAGCGAGAAGGAGCGCTGGGCGTCTCCGTGGCACGTCTGGAGGGCCGGGGTTGTGCGGCTGAAGCAGGAGGTGGCAAGGCGTCGTCGGCGCGCTCGCCACGCACCTGCCTGTCCTCCTGGCAGGAGGAGGAAGACCACTCAGCCCCTAGTGGGCTGGGCCTCTTCTGCCAGGTAAGGCCCAGGTACTCCCTCCTTCTCTATTTTCTATTTTAATTACTGTTTTCTATTTTATTTCCTCTCTGTTTTGATTTAGTTTTAGCCACTAAATCATTTTCATAAATTCTATAGGTTATTATATGGCTTGCTAAAATATATACAAAGCCACTCACAAACTTCCAGAATTATTGAAGTTATATTTAATATATATTAAATATAAATCCAAAGCAAATAATTATTGGATTAATTCAAATGGCCAAAATAAATGTTTCTGAGCTCATAAAAATATTGGTTTGAATTTTAGCTCTTGCCAATAATTCTATGGAATAACAGGAACATTTTATTGGACTCATTTGAGAAGATTTTTAAAGTTGGTTATTTTTGAACTGATTTCTGAGGGTTTCAACAAACCTCAATTCAACTTTCATAAATTAGACATGATGCATGGATGCTCTCTTATGCAACTATTGCAAACAATTCTAGGGCTGTGACAACTCACCCCCACTAAACAAGAATCTCGTCCTGAGATTCAGGACGTGAGGTAAGAAGACAGAGGGGACACAAATCTAATTCAATCCTCATGACCCAAGTGCTCTTCTCGAATATATTGATCCATTGCATCATATTGATCTTGGCATCTTGCTTTGAGAACTACGTCCAACATGACAACGAGTAGAAAGGGACAATTTTTACAAGAATCGATCTTCTTGAGGTTCGAGCAACTTAGGATCATCTTTATGATCACAAGATCAACTCTCGGAATGAGACATAGAAACATCTCTAGAGCTGAGAGGCAAAACTTGCATCAGGAGCGATAGAAGAAACAATTTGACGAGGTTTCAAAGTGGCGAGGAAATTTGCCATGATTCCAAAACGGGGCACCTCGGGGAAGGTGACTCAAAGAACTATTCCCTTAAGTGGCAAAAAGAATTACTTTTGATACAAGATCATTGAAATTCTTTATACCAGCCTAAGGCATTCACAAATGATCGTGTGAACGAATTTGAAAGAATGGCATACCCATACCAGAATGGATGATGTGGACTACCTTGTTGAAGACAACACAATGGATGATTTTGCTTATCACCGGGGATGGATGGGACCCATAGTAGGACCACTTTTGAAGATGACCCTAAATAGTAATTACTGAGGTGCAAGCTGGGAACAAAATGCAAATGCTGGGAATGATTCTGGTAACTGGGAATAACTCAACGAGAGTGATTCCACCGTCCGAATGGTCATAGCTTAATCGAGGAAACCAAGAGCACAAGAATCCATAAGGAACAACTTATAGGATAAGCCGCATGAAATCCTCGCGGAGAAGATGGACAATTGCCCAATCAAGATACTATAGTGATAGATTCTCCGGCTAGGTGCGTCGGCCAGAACATCAACCTTGTCAGGACCTACATCATTGATCTTGGAGAAGTTCCAACCATCATATCTGCCTGAGATTCAATCTGGTTGGTAACGGGATATTTCGGACAACATGTCCAGAAAGAAAGTTTGCAACACAAAACGACGAGACGATGTTGCGAGATTCTCGGGATTTGAACTACGATAGTAAACTCCAAAACATGAGTGGGTTCTGCTACATACATGTGAACACGTTGTCCAAGACAAGAATGGCCACGTAGTAGTATTATAATAAAACACTATCGAGTTCAGGTGGGAAACCATCATCGAGGATATCAAAGTCCTTGCATAAGGCATGCTCTTAAGAAGGAACTTCTTCTCCTTGAACAATTCAATCAGTGGCTTGGTGTGCTAGGGACACATATAGAATGAAGGTTGCAAGTCTCCAAACCACAGAATACTTCTCACGTATGCATGACTGATTTGGGATGATTCCAGAGGAAGCAAAACAAACTTTCTCAAATCCACGGCGGCAACTTGCATCAAATGCACGTGATTCAAAGGAAGTCACTTCTTTCATCCAAGCGTATGCTTCATGAGCTAGCATGAAGAAATGCTTACAAAAGTTTCCAACACTAGCTTAATGTTCAACATGAATCATGGAGGAGATAAGATGCTACTGATGGGCTCAACAACAACTCATCGGGATTTCCATATCACTGGAATTCCACCATTATGTGAACAAGGTGATAGCACTGGTCAGTCCCAAAGATATAATGGTGCATGCTCGAGGGGTCAACCACGAGTAAGACAACATTATGAATATCGTTGGTTCTGATTTGATTTGACAATAGCCCATACTCAAATCAAGGTTTGGACAAGACAATAGATCCAATAACTGATCACGAGGACCAATCGATGAAGATATCATCTTTCTTCAACACACACACACACAAGGATATCCCTTTGGAATGAACTAATTCAGACAAGCTTTTCTTCCAACTCTCCAAGTTGTTGTTTGGCTTAACCAACTTGCTCAGGGATATCCAACATAGATTCTTGGAGAAAGAGTGGTTTATTGGAAAACCAACTTGATCACGAACTCAACATATCGGTCAGGTGACAACCTGGTAATACTTCCGAGAAGATATTTGGAACATCACGAACCACCGATATGTTATTAAGCTCGAGAACAATCTTGCTTTTCAGAGCAAGATGATATGATCAAATAAGCAAGGGATTGAATAATCCTAACTCATTGATCGAAGAGTGCACTGGAGATAAGGACTAGGTGGCACAATCTATCTTAGAATGATGATTCAATAACCAACACGCTAAGAATGAGAATATTTTCCATTTACTACCAAGCAACGGGGTTGCTAGTAGTATTGATTTCACACATCATGGTTCACTTGTCGGCATTCCGGTTGCGACAACACGGGACCGAGGAATGAAACAATGATAGTGAGAAGTATCACTGTGTCAAGAATTCATAAGAGATGGTGCAATTCTCATGACAATCCTGACATAAAGGGGGTAATACTCCAGGGTAGAACAGAGCAAAAGCTGGATTGGCATTTGATCTGCAGAGCACAACTACTTTGACCCAATCCTGGAAATGGATGAGGTACTGGAGTTTGTTTCTCCTAGTCATTACGGAATAGAACGACTTGACGGACCACAAGAATAAAAGGCATCGATGAACACAAACGCACACACACTCTTGGCTATCAACTAATAGAGGATGGTCGGAATACAACTGAAGAGGAACAACTCAAGGAACACATAACTTTCTGAGTTGTGGATGCATAGATTAGTATGTCGAGCAAAACTTAACATTTCTTCCAGACAACCCATGCAGAAAGGTAGGACTGGCAGATTCACAATGCAGAATGGAGAACTCATCAAGAGCACTCTTATTGTGATCTTTTGGTTCAAAAGAACTCCTGCCAAGAATGGTTCATGGTAATTGGAAGAAGGATGTACCACGAACCTCGAGGACTATCGCAAAGGTTACTAATATCCTAAAGGAACTAGCAACACTATCAACATGAGGTAAGTAGGGTGAATCTTGGGTCAATAACCCAGGAGTAGAATACCTACTACTAAATGGCATCACGGGATGCTTTCGAGAATGGTGGCCAGAATCATCACACCGGGAACACAAAGCATTGCTAGATTACTAGGTGACTCCCTAAAACACCTAGGGACATAATAATAGCTCCAACATATATGTCGAGGCAATAGAGTACCTCAACTCACAGATTAGTGTGGTTGAACTGGCCCAAAGGAACATCGGGAACGGAAAGAAGCGATTTACAAATGCATCAAACTATGTAGAAACCTGGGATGACTCGGACAGCATAACGGCTGTAAATGCTCAAAATGATTTGAAACATCCTGCAAAATGGTGGCATAACCACTTAACATCACAATATCAAACTTCTGAGATGAACTGCCAACACACAGAAGTAGTAGGAACCGAACTCGGGCTTAAACTCAACAATCCTAGGCAACTACGGTTTAGTAACACGTCATCCTGATAGATAGACGAGAAGGCCTAGTACTTAATCCCCGTAGAAAAGAAGAGGTTGAGTCAGATCAGAAGGGCATATGGTAAAGGAGTAAAAAGAGCCTTACGTTCCCTTCCACAATCAATTCCCTTACATAACTAAGCATTTCTAGACTCAACTTCGACCAGCTTGGCTTGGTAATCCTACAGGCAGTCAGGCTCTGATACCAACGCTGTCAGGACCACGATTCCAAGTCACATCGATCTAGCCGGTAACACTTCATATCACTTTGCGGCCTCACGCA
Source organism: Triticum urartu (assembly GCF_003073215.2). Lineage (NCBI taxonomy): Eukaryota > Viridiplantae > Streptophyta > Magnoliopsida > Poales > Poaceae > Triticum > Triticum urartu. Next base: position 196,577,187 of record NC_053025.1, read on the forward strand.
CGGTATTCCCACGGGTGTCGCCTTACCATGGCCCGGGACCGTTTGCGCCTTTTGGCTCACGTATATGATAGTGTCGCTAGCATCCATATGACAGGGAACCCGGGCCAACATGGCTAGTCGTGAACCCAAAGCGGAACCAACCTATGGGGACAAACATACATGAATCACATTGAGCATGTCGGTCAGCAGCGTGTGAATCCGGGCTGTAGCACTGGGCTAACAGGACTCCAGGAACCCGGGCTGTAGCAGGCTAGGCAGGACTCCGGATGTCACCTCGTGACATTTCCCCGAAGGGACAGACACAGGAACAAAGTGAAACACATGCCGGCCAGTCAAGTGTCCTGAGCAGTAGTGCTGGGCTAACAGGACTCTGGTGAACCGGGCTGTAGCGGACTACTATGGCTCATGGAAGCACTAGACTACATTTCCCCATAAGAGAGGCTGCCAAGGATAAACAACTAGATTGTCGGATCCCACACATACCAAGCATTTCAATCATACACACAATATGCTCGATATGTGTAAATACAACATGGCATCACAACATAACTCTACAACTCAAGTATTTATTCATTAGGCTCCGAGGAGCGAGATATTACAAACATGGGTCTCATGACCCAACAATCATAGCATACAAATCAAAGCACATGCGGAAGCTTAACATGTCTGAGTACAGACATCTACAAATGAAAAAGGCTGAGAAGTCTGACTATCTACTAGATCCTGCCGAGGGCACAAGATCGTAGCTGAGGTATCAAGCTAAACGTTGAAGTCCACGCGAAACTACTAGCGAGACTGAAGTCTCTCTACAAAACATAAATTAAGCAAACGTGAGTACAAAAGTACTCAGCAAGACTTACATCAGAACTAGCTACATATGCATCGGTATCAACAGGGGGGGGGGGGGAGTTTAACTGCAGCAAACCAGCTTTGACTCGGTGGCTATCTTAAACTACGACTGCAAGTAACTCTTTTGAGGTGGCGCACACGAGTCCACATATTCACCATATCAATACACCACTATGGATCCGCTCCCGTCTCCCTACGAGAACGCCATCCATAGCACTCACGCTTATCTTGCGCATTTTAGAGTATCCACTTTCACTTGTCTATGAACTGTTATAGGCAACCCAGAAGTCCTTTACCGCGGACGCGGCTATTCGAATAGTTTTATACCCTGCAGGGGTGTACTTCGTCACACATGTTTCCACCACTTAGCGTCTGCACACGACATGTGCTCGGCAGACTTCAAGCGAAAGCCGACGTGGGTGTAGACCATGACCTGACTAACCGCACAAGTCTCTAGTCCAGGTTTATCACCTATTCAGGTTCCATCCGCGAGGAGATCCGGCCGGAGTTTCGCTCACAGCCCCAAACGATGTGTGCAGGGTTCCCGAGACACCAAACGGGCGCCCGGTACACCGTGCCATGGTGTATCTACCGCATCATAGCCCACCCCTAGGGTCAGCGCTACGCACGGCCGCCAACACATATCCTATAAACACCAGAAACTAGTTGCAACTCCTGGACAGAGGACGAGAGGGGTCAGTAAGTCGAGCGGGGTCATATTTCAGGGCCCAATGTGTGGTAGTAGCTGTTTCATGGATCACAAACACAGAACTCAGTTCCTAAGGACGGCTTCAAAGAAACAACTCACCATGTACTCCTGCATGGCCTCTCATCGATACCTTTACCAAAACATGTTCACACACTTAGCTCTCAACAGTAGGACATGTTCACACACCTCCGATTCATCCCCGATGAATCAGACCTGACACAATTCTATGCAATAGTAGGCATGACAAACAAGCATGAATGGGTAGGCACATCAGGGCTCAAACAACTCCTACTCATGCTAGTGGGTTTCATCTACTTACTGTGGCAATGACAGGTCATGCAGAGGATAAGGGGTTCAACTACCGCAGCAAGTAACAGATGAATCATTGTTGTCCTAATGCAGTAAAAGAGAGCAGGAGCGAGAGAGTGGGATTGTATCAGAATGAGCAAGGGGTTTTTGCTTGCCTGGAACTTCTGAAGATGATATAGCTCTTCATCGGTGTCATCGATTACGTCGTCAGAAACATCGTCTACTAAGAGGGAACAACCACCGACAAACACAAAAGGAACCACAATCAATGCAATGCACATTCATATGAATGATATGTCATATTAAAGTACTGAATTGACCTAGTGCAACCGTTAGTCATATTCATTGTAGTGGAATTCAAACCTATAGCAAATTCCAACTCCAAAGCTAATTACCATTTATTCCGTAATCATGAATTGTCCTATTCAGTGAGGTTAACTTGTTCAAACATGCATGAAAATGCCATAAACATATTCTTTGGATTTTTCTGATCATTTTTCATATATAAATTATTTCCATTGGAGTTATAGTTTATTTTCTATGATTTTTTGAAGTTTTGAAAATTTTCTGAAAATAATAAATCATTTCTGATTTATTTCAAAATTCCAGAAAGTAATTATAGCGTCAGCCTGACGTCAGGGTGATGTCAGCAGGTCAAAGGCGTCGACCAGGTCAAACCTGACCAGTGGGACCCACTGGTCAGTGACCCAGTCAACTAACTAAGTTAGTTAGCCCTAACTAACTAGCTTGGGCCCACTGGTCAGCGACTGTAGTGACTAACCTAACTAGTTAATTAGTGCTAACTAGAGTAATTAGTTGGGCGGGGCCCGTAAGTCTGTGAAAGAGAGGGGGGGGGGTCAAACCGGGCAGTGGGGTCAACCCACGCCGGTCCACGGGTTAGCGGTCGCCGGCGTTTAGCCGCCGGCAACGACAGAGACGGCGGGGCGGCTCGGTAATGCTTTACAGGGCACCATTCGACGCGCGAGTTGCACCTACGGGTTCCTGGGAGTGAGGCGCATCCATTGGTGGTGGTGGTAGGAGCTGCGGTGGCCAGGATCGACGGCGGCGACCAAATCGGCGGCGGCCGGAGTTTGGACAGGTGCGGTTTGGCGCTAGGGGGCACATCAGGTCAAATGGGTGGGCGTGCCCGGCTCCTGGGAGAGTGCTGAGCATGGAGCAAAGCTAGGACGCGGGTGGCAGCAGCTGTGGCCACGGCGGCGATGAGGCACGACGTCGGCGAGCTTCGGCGTCCGTGCAACTACGGCCTAGAGGAGGCGGCGAGCAACGGGGTTCGGGGAAGGAGGAAGAGAAGCTCACCGCGAGCACGATGGGAAGGTCAGTGGGCGCGGGGGAGGTCTGAAGCGAGCAGGGCGACGGTGGCGATCTCGGCGACCCGAGGAGGAAGAAGAGGTCAGGGCCGGCGCTTCGGGGCGTTTGGCGTCGCGTGAGTCGACAGAGAGACGTCGGCGATGGTGGCGGAGCTCCTGGGCATGTCGGAGAGGCGAGGGGGAGGCGGTGGCCGCGGTGGTGCACGTCTGCGGCGACGAGCTCTGCTCGGTCGCGAGAAAGAGAGAGAGAGAGCAGAGAGGGGAGTGAGGTCCAGGGAGAGGAGGGGAAGCGAGAAGGAGCGCTGGGCGTCTCCGTGGCACGTCTGTAGGGCCGGGGTCGTGCGGCTGAAGCAGGAGGTGGCAAGGCGTCGTCAGTGCGCTCGCCACGCACCTGCCTGTCCTCCTGGCAGGAGGAGGAAGACCACTCAGCCCCTGGTGGGCTGGGCCTCTTCTGCCATGTAAGGCCCAGGTACTCCCTCCTTCTCTATTTTCTATTTTAATTACTGTTTTCTATTTTATTTCCTCTCTGTTTTGATTTAGTTTTAGCCACTAAATCATTTTCATAAATTCTGTAGGTTATTATATGGCTTGCTAAAATATATACAAAGCCACTCACAAACTTCCAGAATTATTGAAGTTATATTTAATATATATTAAATATAAATCCAAAGCAAATAATTATTGGATTAATTCAAATGGCCAAAAAAAATGTTTCTGCGCTCATAAAAATATTGGTTTGAATTTTAGCTCTTGCCAATAATTCTATGGAATAATAGGAACATTTTATTGGACTCATTTGAGAAGATTTTTAAAGTTGGTTATTTTTGAACTAATTTCTGAGGGTTTCAACAAACCTCAATTCAACTTTCAGAAATTAGACATGATGCATGGATGCTCTCTTATGCAACTATTGCAAACAATTCTAGGGCTGTGACACATTGGGGTAATCTAGGCATAGAGGTTGATACATGTATTCATCCTACGTTTTCGGATGAGACACTTTGAGGAATTAGTATATGATTCAGTTATGTTAGTACTGTCGACAGATAGCACTAGTGAAAGCATGAACCCTAGGCCTTGTTTCCAAGCATTGCAATATCGTTTGTGATCATTGTTATTACTTGTTACCTTATTGTTTTTATTATTTTAGATTATAAAAATCTATATCTACTATCCATACTACACTTGTATCACCATCTCTTCGCTGAACTAGTGCACCTATACAATTTACTATTGTATTGGGTGTGTTGGTGTCAGTACTAAAACTGGCTGATCTTAGGTAGGGGGTTCCGAGCTGTGGATCTAGGATCGATGGTGAACAGGAGACAAGGGACACAATATTTGCCCAGGTTTGGGCCCTCTCGAAGAGGTAAAACCCTACATCCTGCTTGATTATATTGATGATGGAGTATCGAGTATAGATTGATCTACCTCGAGACCATATATTGTGTTCTAAACCCTAAGGCTGGTAATTCTGATTGTGTCTCTACGGACTAACCCCACGGTTTATATAGGCACCGAGGGTATCTAGGGTTACACATGGTCAGTTACCAACTAGGAATATGTGCATGGACAACTGAGGTAGTCCTTGAAGTACACACCAAGTCTTCGGTAGAGTCTATCTTGATTACGTCGGGGTTCGAGGCTTCTAGAGTCCCTCCTTGCGAGATCGGTAGGCCATAAGATCGACCCATGGACTGTGGGCCAACCAGGTTGGTACCCCTTAGTCCAGGACACCGTTAGTACCCCCTGAACTTGTCTTCGAAGCCAGAGTCAACATTCTTCCTTGGACTAATGTCTTCGGCTTGGAGAAGTCGGCTTGACAGGCGAGTTCTCCTTTCTAGGTAGCCTTCATGCAAACTCGAAATCTACTTCATTCAAAGAAATTACCAAGCTTCCCTTTAACGGGGCCTAATACGTCTCCAACGTATCTATAATTTTTATTGTTGCATGCTATTATATTATCAGTTTTAGATGCTTTATATGCAATTTTATATCAATTTTGGGAACTAACCTATTAACTCAGTGCCCAGTGCGAGTTCCTGTTTTCTACATGTTTTTGGTTTTCAGGAAATCAATATCAAACAAAGTCCAAACACGATAAAACTTTACGATCATTTTTTCTGGACCAGAAGGGACCCTAAAAGCCTTGGGAGGAGAACGGGGGAGCTACGGGAGCGTCACACGCTCACCAGGCACACCCCCAGGGGGACACCCCTGAGCTTGTGGGACCCATGGAGCTCCATTTGACCTAATTCGAACTCCATAAATTCGTATAAATCCTGAAACCAACAGAGAGCCACCCGAAAGACTTTTTTCGCTGCCGCAAGCTTCTATTCTTCCACGATCATCTAGAGACCTTTTCCGGTACTTTCCTGGAGGGGGAATCGATCATGGGGGGCTTGTACATCAAACTTGTTTCCCTCTAGTGATGTGTGAGTAGTTTAACACAGACCTACGGGTCCATAGCTAGTAGCTAGATGGTTTCTTCTATCTCTTTGACCTTCAGTACAATGTTCTCCATGATCTCCATGGAGTTCTATCTGATGTAATCTTATTTTGCGGTGTGTTTGTTGAGATCCAATGAATTATGGGTTTATGATCAGATTATTCATTGAAAGTAATTGAGTCTTTTCTGAACTTTATTATGCATGATTGTTATAGCTTTCTATTCATCTCAGATCTATCCATTTGGTTTGGCCAACTAGATTGATTTATCTTCAGTGGGAGAGGTGCTTTGTAATGGGTTCAACCCTGCGATGTCCTCACCTAGTGACAGTAGGGGTAGCGAGGCATGTACTTGTATTGTTGCCATTAAGGGTAAAACGACAGGGTTTATTCATATTTCTTGAGTTTATTCTGTCTACATTATGTCATCTTGCTTAAAGTATTACTCTGTTTGTCGTGAACTTAATAGCATAGATGCATGCTGGATAGTGGTCGATTGGTGGAGTAATAGTAGTAGATGCAGAATCGTTTTGGTCTACTTGTCACGGATGTAATGCCTATATACATGATCTTTGCCATGAATAACATCATAACTATGCGCTTTTCTACCAATTGCCCAATATTAATTTGTTCACCCACCATATGCTATGTTTCAAGAGAGAAGCCTTTAGTGAAAACTATGGCCCCGGGGTCTACTTTTATCATATTACTAAAACCAAAAAATACCTTGCTGCAATTTATTAACTTTTATTTTGTTTTGCAATTTATATATGTACCAGTACCAGATTTGATCCTTGCAAGTAACGAGTTCAAGGGGATCTACAACCCTCTTGGCCACGTTGGGTGCAAGTATTTGCTCTTGTGTGTGCAGGTGTTGTTCACTAGGCTTTGTGTGATTCTCCTATTGGTTCGATAACCTTGATTCTCACTGAGGGAAATACTTATCATCTACTATATTTCTCCACCCTTCCTCTTCGGGAAAAATCCCAACGCAGCTCACAAGTAGCAGAAAGAATTTCTGGCACCGTTGCCAGGGAGACATCATAAAAAACCTACAAGTACCTACTTTTTATCTGCTTTTATTAGTCTCGTCAAAAATATCAAAAAACACAAAAATATTTTACTTTTTTAGTTTGCTTGTTTGCTTGCTTAGTCACTATGTCTCAAGAAAACACTATATTGTGTGACTTCTAAAATACTAATAATAATGATTTTATTAGTGCTCCAATTGCTTCTCCCACCACTAGTGTGGAGTCATATGATATTAATGCCGCATTGTTGAATCTTATTTTGAAAGATCAATTTTCTGGAAATCCTAATGAAGATGTTGCATCCATCTTAATACCTTCGCTGAATTATGTGATATGGAAAAGAAAAAAAATATGTGGATAACGATATTGTTAAGTTGAAATTATTTCCTTTTGCGCTAAGAGATCATGCAAAAACTTGGTTTTCATCCTTGCCTCGCAATAGTATTGATTCATGGGATAAATGTAAGGATGATTTTATTGCCAAGTATTTTCCCCCTGCTAAGATTATATCACTAAACAAAGCCATTAACTTTAAGCAACTTGAGCAAGAACACGTTGCACAATCTTGGGAGAGAATGAAATTAATGATTAGAAATTGTCCCACTCATGGATTAAGCTGATGGATGATAATAGAAAATTTTTATGCGGGACTAAGCTTTGTGTTGAGAAATATTCTAGATTCTGTTGCAGGTGGCAGCTTTATGGGAATTACACTAGGAGAAGCCACAAAGCTTCTTGATAATATTATGACACATTATTATCAATGGCTAGAAACATGGATAGAATTGCTCATGATGTGGAAACTCTTAAAATTAAAATTATGCCACATAAAATGGATGCTACTGAAACCTCAAAGTACATTCAAGTTACCATGAATTGAAGTAGAGAAAGAATCGCAAGGATTAGAGCTAAGCGAGAATTATAGAAAAAGCGATTCCACCCGGGTTTTATCATCATCTTGATGAAGATGTTAAAAATATTGGTGTGGAACCCATTGAAACTTTGTTTCAAAACTTTATGAAAGAGGGACTGGAGATGAGTCAACTTTAGTTATAGGGCGTCCCAATTGTTAGAAGGGTGATGATCTTAAAGAAAAAAACAATAAAAGTGGGTTTGAAGAGTTCAAGACTTTAAATAGTGATGTGCCCACTACTTTGGATTACAAGGACTTTAATTATGATAATTGCTATTTGATTGAATGTATTTCCTTGTTGCAATCCATGATGAACTCACCTAATGCTTATGAACAAAATAAAGCTTTTACTAAACATATTGTAGAAGCTATGATTAAAGCTCACGAAGAAAAGCTAGAATTGGAGGTTTCTATGTCTAGGAAATTACATGATGAATGGGGACCTACTATTAAGGTTAAGATCAAAGATTATGAATGTAATGCTTTGTGTGATCTAGGTGCTAGCATCTCCACTATACCAAAATCTTTATGCGACGTGCTAGGTCTCACCAATATGGATGAATGTTCCCTTAACTTGTATTTATAGGATTCAACTATTAAGAAACCATTGGGTAGAACAAATGATGTTCTTATATTTGCTAATAGAAATTATGTGCTGCTACTTGTGAGCTGCGTTGGGATTTCATCGAAGAAGAGAGGATGATGCAGTACAGTAGAGATAAGTATTTCCCTCAGTTATGAAACCAAGGTTATCAATCCAGTAGGAGAACAAAGCAACACTATGTAAACAACACCTGCAACCCAACGCGTAGAGGGGTTGTCAATCCCTCAACGGTTATGAGCAAGATTAAATTGTGTTGGTTTTGGTAGATAGATCTGACAAAAATACAAAAGAAAATAAATAAAAGAAAAGTGCAACAAGGTATTTTTGGTTTTAATATATGATAGAAAATAGACCTGGGGGCCATAGTTTTCACTAGAGGCTTCTCTCGAGAAAATAACATACGGTGGGTAAACAAATTACTGTTGGGCAACCGGTAGAAAAGAAAATAATTGCGATGATATCCAAGGCAATGATAATTTATATAGGCATCACGTCCAAGATTAGTAGACCGACTCCTGCCTGCATGTACTACTATTACTCCACACATCGACCGCTATCCAACATGCATCTAGTGTATTAAGTTCATCAAAGAACGGAGTAATGCCTTAAGAAAGATGACATTATGTAGACAAGATAAACTCACGTATGAAATAAATCCCATCTTGGTACCCTTAATAGCAACAATACATGCGTGTCATATCTCTTTGTGTCACTGATATTGAGCACTGCAAGATCGAACCCATCACAAAACACCCCTTCCCATGGCAAGATAAATCAATCTAGTTGGCCAAAGAAAAACCAATAAATCAGAGAATAAATATGAGGCTATAACAATCATGCATAAAGGAGTTCAGAGAAAATGCAAATAATATTCATGGATAGATCTGATCATAAACTCACGATTCATCGGATCCTAACAAACACACCGCAAAAAGTCATTACATCAAATAGATCTCCAAGAACACCGAGGAGAACATTGTTTGAAGATCAAAAAGAGAGATAAATCCATCTAGCTACTAACTATGGACACGTAGGTCTATGGTAAACTACTCACGCATCATCGGAGGGGCAGCAAGGACGATGAAGAACCCCTCGGTGATCATTTTGCCCTTCGACAGAGTCCTGGAAAAGGCCTCTAGATTGGATCTCGTGGTTCTAGAACTCGCAGCGGCGGAAAAAGTATTTCGGGGACTCCCTGGTAGGTTTTGGGATTTTAGAGTATTTATAGAGGCGGAGGTAGGTCAAACGGGGGCTCGTAGGCTCCACTACCCACCAGGGCACACCGGAGGCCCCTGGCGCGCCCTGGTGCCTAGTGAGCCACTTCCTCATCTTCTCATGGCCTCTAGAAGCTTCCAGGGTCTCTTATCGCTAGAAAAAATCTCCAAAAAGTTTCGCGGCATTTGGACTTCGTTTGGTACTGATATTTTGCAAAGTAAAAAATAAGCAAAAAAATAGCAACTCGCACTAGGCGCTAATTTAATAGGTTAGTCCCAAAAAATGGTATAAAGTTGCTTGTAAATGTATATAAAACATCCAAGATTGATAATATGATAGCATGGAACAGTCAAAATTATAGATACGTTGGAGATGTATCAAGCATCCCCAAGCTTAATTCCTACTCGTCCTCGAGTAGGTAAATGATAAAAACAGAATTTTTGATGTGGAATGCTACCTAACATATTCATCATATATTCTTTTCTTTGTAGCATGGACATTTGGACTTGAATGATTCAAAGCAATAGTCTATAATTTGACATGAAAACATCAATACTCAAGCATATCAATAAGCAGCTATGTCTTTCCAAATATCAACGCTGAAGAAAGTTATTCCTAGCCCATTATGCTCAATCATTGATCCATTCATGAAACACTCTCAAATATTAACTACATCCAATACACAAGCATGACAATAGTGTTCCCTAGCTGGTGCTTTATAAGAGAAGATGGAGACTCAACATAAAAATAAAAATTGCATAAAAGTAAATAGATAGGCCCTTCGCAGAGGGAAGCAGAGATTTGTAGAGGTGCCAGAGCTCATAGCTTAAATTGATAGATTAATTGTTTCGAGATGCCTGCTTTTCCTATCAATGAAAACGACCGAGAATTCCCAATATCTTCCATGCTAGATAAATCATAGGTGGTTCCCAAACAAAAAGTAAATTTCATTTCCTTTCCACCATTATTTCACAATCCATGGCTAGCTGTATCCACAGGTGCCTTCTATACCAACACTTTCCAAGGAATTTATTATCATATCATTTTTTTCATTTCGGGACTGGGCATCCTTATTACCTGTCACAGTCTTGTGCAATGACAAGTGAATAGACATTCATCGTGAGAATAAAATACCTAGCATAGAAAATATTGGCCACCCCCTGCCTCTTTATGAGCGGTACAAGCACACAAAACAGAAATTCATTTTGAAAATTAGAGTTGGCACATACAAATTTACTTGGAACAGCATGGAAATAGCGCATATAGGTAGGTATGGTGGACTCATTGGCACAACTTTGGGTTTAAGGAATTGGATGCACAAGCAGTATTGCCGCTAGTACAAGTGAAGGCTAGCAAATAGATTGAGAAGCGACCAACCAAAAAACAAAAACAGTCATAAACGTGCATTGAACATACTTAACACTGAATAATACACCACAAGTAGGATATATCATTGCACAACTATTTAATTTACGTGCATGCATAGGGAATCACAAAACCTTAACACCAATATTCTTACTAAAGCATAATTACTCACCAATATGACTCGCATATCACTATCTTCATATCGCAAAACTATGCAAGGAATCAAGTTTATAATATCCAATGATCTTCATGAAAGTTTTTATTATACCCCTAGATATCTATCACTCTGGGACTAAATTCACATCTCATGCAAATTACCATTACTATTCTTAACTCTCAAAAATATCTAAGTGAAGCACGAGAGCATTAATATTTCTTCAAAAAAATTCAACTCTAAAAATTATATAAGTGAAGTCGTGGGGAAACCACGGCAGCCTATGGGACCAAAGGCCCCTTGCTGGTTCGGCAGGGGGATGTCACGTTGCACAAAGAGCAGAGGAGCGTGGGGCAGCACGACAAACATCACACGAGCAATTTTACCTAGGTTCGGGCCGCCGCAAGGCGTAAAACCCTGCTCCTGCTTTGGTGGATTGATGGTGGAAGAATAGTGGTGGAGCGTAGTACACTTGCCCGGCAGGGTTGCCTCGGGGCGGCAGTGGCTACGTGCGTATGAATGCATGGTATCCAACCTTCTAACCCTTGTCACGATTGCCATGGGCCTCCTTTTATAGGTTAAGGGGTCACCACAATGGCAAAGTAGTCATTATGCACTGATAAGATATCAAACAGTGCTATCATACCTAACCCTGTAGGCTGACAGGGCGCATTAAATGCGCCGCTCAATGTCACATTATCGCTTACCCGACAAGCCTTGCCGGGCTATCTTGCCATCTTCACACCTGCTTGCTTGACACGTCGCAGGACATGTGTCGTTTGTAGGTATCCCCTATAGAAAGAGGCTGCCATGTGGCGAATGGCTGCCACTTAGTCATTTTGCGGCTTGACACCACATCGATTGACGCCGTGGGTCGTGGTGGAGTAGTTGGGTGAGGTGGTTTTGCCTTCGCGAGCCCCGGCAAGCCCTGCCGATATGCCTTGGACGTTCCCTTCCAGGGTCAACCCCGCCCTCGCCGAGCTCGCCTGCCCGGCAAGTGAGGCTTTTCTCCTGGTGGCATCTTGCTTCTCTGGCTTGATCTTGGTCCTCTTGATCTGCATGTTGGTCCTTCGAAGAGCTTGGTTCCTGGTACTCTGTGGCATGGCGTGGTGCCGTAATCTCGTTCCCGTGCCTGTGCACAGTTTGGGAAACATGCCCAGGGTTTGTTGCATCGACAGAAGCCCCCGGGCCTGCCCCGAATGTGTTGCTGAGCATCGTCGGGGTAGGTCCTAATAAGTGCACAGGTAGGGGCGTGGAAGCGGCTGGTCTCTTGAGGTCTTCTTTGCTTATTTATTAATCTTGAGTCTTGGCCAGTTTTCGGTTTCTCCGCGCGTCACGTGCGATGTTACGGAAAAACTTGGATCATGGTCTGGCGGATGCCCACGCCCCACGATCACGGGGTGGAAACCGCCATCCCACTCGCCCCTTGCTTCGTGCGCACCCGCCATGTGTACTCCATGCATTAGGAGGGGTAGGTGGTCGATGCGGAGAGCACGGGGACGGGCGCCATGGTAGGACATAAGGCATCACTGGTTGGAGTAGAGGGTCGGCTCTGACTCGCTGAGCCACTGGGGGGAGCAGGGAGGCTGCATTGGAGGCGCGGGGCGGCCGCTCTCAGTATGAGAAACTGGCCCCCTGCCTCATTCTTCCTATAAGAAGGGGCAGGGGTGGTGCATTTTCATACACCCGCACTCCTTCTTCTTCCTCCGCAACCTTTCTTCAGCTGCCATGGTGAGAGGACGAGGGCATGGTCGTATTCCGGTGGCGGCCATGAGGGCTTCTTCTCGACAACGCGTTCCCCTCCTCCGGATCCCGCGGCAGCGGAGTCTGCCGCGAGAGGAGGAGGGAGGGGGCGAGGCCGAGGTCGCCATGGTACCTGAGGAAGAGGAGGACGAGGTGGCGCCTTGGCCGCGCCTCCACTGGCAGTTCCTCCTCCAGTGGAAGGCCACGTCGGGGATCAACCTCGAGAGTTCATCATCAGGCTGGACAAACCTCCGTGCGGTCATCTTCGTCTTCCAACTCCATTCGCATGGGAGATGGAGCTTGAACGACCATGCGGCTCTGAGGTTGCATACGAGGGGCTGTGGAAACGGTGACATGCGGGTGGATGTTGACTTCCCAACCCCTCATGTTATGTACTACCTCCGCCGTGGTTGGAAGACCTTTGCTCGCGCCCATAGCTTCTCGGAAGGGCACATTCTCCAGTTTAAATTAATGGAGAGCAGCCTGCTCTCTGTCAAGATCTTCGAGCGCTCAGGATCTCGCTTAAGGTGCTGCGCGGAGAGCTCGACCGACGATGAAAGCTCCTCCTCGAGCAAAAGCGATGAGGAGGACAGTGATGGTGATGACGATGACAGCGACCGAGAGGGCGATGACTTTGACTCCGGATGAGCGTTGCCCGCACCATCTTCATCAGGTGGCGGCACCATCATCTGCACCTGCATCTCCTTCCCGGTAACGTGGTTTGCCGGGGAGTTGGATGTAGAGGTGGGGATTGTGCTTCCTGGCTTCCTCCAGCAGCCTTCCAGCTGGACCCCGGTAGGCTTCCTCTCGGGCTGCAGCTCTGTTAGCCCTGCCGCGTTCTGCTGGCCCTGGTGGCGGTGGTTGACGGGTCGCCTCCGCCATGCTCTCCATCGATGCGTTCGCCAATGCCCTCCTTCCCCCGCCAGGCTACCTCTCTTGGAGCCCGACAGGGGGAGGCTAGGTTCTTGCCGAGGCGCCCCTTTTGCCTTCTTCGCCTTCTACTACCGTGCCTAGGAGGAGAGGGACAAGAAAGGGCATTATCGGGCACTTATCTTTTTTCAATCTTAAACCTGTCGGCACTTGCCAAATTTTAGTTGAAATAATGTAATCTCTCGAGTCCATGTTTGTGCTCTGTAAGACTTGTACTTGTATTATCGACATATTAATGAAAAAGATGAACCTTGCCGGGAACTCGTGCATGTATATGTCCATGCAGAGGTGGGATGCCTCTTTAGTTTTAAATAAACGAGTCTTCCCCAGCAGGCTATCCTACCGGTACCCTCTTTATTTTGCTTGCCGGAGGACCGAGCCTATCGGGCAAAAATTATAGGGATGAGCCCCACGCCAACCTCCTTTCAACAAAGGCCACTGCAACCATCCTGACTGAAGCAACGTTCAAGTCAAGGATAGGAGCACCTAAGTTTCAAAGGGGCGACAAGGTTTTCTCATGCACAAGTTTCAGCTTATAGAACACTTTATGGACAAGAGGTAGAACTTATCTGTTTGGCTTGCCAGAGATCGCAGTGCTGGCCCATTTCCTCATCTCCTTGTAGAGGCTAAGTTCACGGTAGGAACCTGCAGCTTCATGTAGATGAGAATGATGCAAGATGCGACCCTATCTATATGCATATGCAAATGTTTATGCAATGCTCTTGGAATGCTCATGCATGCATGCAACTTGGTCGCCCCAGCGCTTCTTTTATTTCTCTGGTGCTCAGGGTCATCACCTGGCTTTGCACAAGGGGTTACATGCAACTGAGGCAAGGCCTGTACAAAAGGGTGGCTGCCGGGCAGGTCCCGACAGCCGCACCTTACGGGTAGAACTTGTGGAAATGCTCAATATTCCATGAGTTTTGCAATCGAATGCCATCTCCGCTCTCCAGACGGACTGCGCCAGGTCTGGTGACTTGTACTACCCGGTAAGGGCCTTCCCACTTCGGCGTCAACTTGTTTGTACCCTTGGCGGACTGAGCGCGCCTAAGGACAAGGTTGCCTTCCTCAAAACACTAGGCATGAACCCTGCGGCTATGATAGCGATGTAGGGCTTGCTGATAGCGTGCAGCACACGTAGCAGCCCAGAGATGGTTCTCCTCGAGTAGCACAACATCGTCACACCAGTGCTGATCTTGCGCTACTTCATCGTAGGCAAGCACTCGAGGCGACCCGTAAATGAGTTACGTGGGGATAACTGCTTCTGCCCCATAGACTAGGGAGAAAGGAGTCTATCCAGTAGCTCGATTTGGTGTCTTTCTGAGGGACTAGAGAACTACCGGGAGCTCATCGATCCACCGCCTGCCGTGCTTCTGTAGCGTATCAAAGGTTCTTGTATTGAGACCTCACAACCCTTCAGCGTTCTCCCTCTTAGCT
This sequence comes from Triticum urartu, assembly GCF_003073215.2. NCBI lineage: Eukaryota > Viridiplantae > Streptophyta > Magnoliopsida > Poales > Poaceae > Triticum > Triticum urartu. The sequence goes on from NC_053025.1 coordinate 196,592,222, forward strand.
TGCCCATTGCTTCTGGGATGTGCGACAGAGGCAAATGAGATCTTGCTTCCGAGGTCATGAACATATTGCATGAAGGCGCGACTCATGAACCGGGTACCATTGTCGGTAATGATCCTTGCCAGGACTCCAAAACAGCACACCAGTTCTTTCAAGAACTTGATAGCTAACTGAGCAGTCACCTTTCTCACGGCAGCTACTTCCGGCCACTTTGTAAACTTGTCGATAGCGACGAACAAGAATTCAAAGCCCCCGATTGCTCGAGGGAAAGGGCCGAGGATATCGAGCCCCCACACTGAAAATGGCCATGACAAAGGGATTGTATAAATAGCTTGGGCAGGCAGGTGGATGTTCTTGGAATGGAACTGACAGGCTTCACATTTGGTGACTACCTCAACCGCATCTTGGAGGGTTGTGGGCCAATAGAATCCTTGCCGGAATGCTTTCTCAATCAATGCCCTTGATCCAATGTGGGAGCTGTTGGGGAACACAGTAATTTCAAAAAAAATCCTACGCACACGCAAGATCATGGTGATGCATAGCAACGAGAGGGAAGAGTGTTGTCTACGTACCCTCGTAGACCGTAAGCGGAAGCACTATGACAACGCGGTTGACGTAGTCGTACGTCTTCACGATCGACCAATCCTAGCACCGAAGGTACGACACCTCCGCGATCTACACACGTTCGGCTCAGTGACGTCCCACGAACTCATGATCTAGTAGAGTGTCGGGGAAGAGCTTCGTCAGCACAACGGCATGATGACGGTGATGATGATGCTACCGGAACAGGGCTTCACCTAAGCACCGCTACGATATGACCGAGGTGGATTATGGTGGAGGGGGCACCGCACACGGCTAAAAGATCAATGATCAACTTGTGTGTCTATGGGGTGCCCCCTCCCCCGTATATAAAGGAGTGGAGGAAGGGGAGGGGGCCGGCCTCCTAGGCGCGCCCCAAGGGGAGTCCTACTCCCACCGGGAGTAGGATTCCCCCCTCCCTAGTTGGATTAGGAGAGAAGGAAGGGGGAGGAAGGAGGAAGGAAAGCGGGGGGCTTTCAATTCGGATTGGGCTTGGGGGGGGGGGGCGCCCCCTCCTTTTCTCCCTTCTCCTCTCTCCCACTATGGCTCAATAAGGCCCATATACCTCCCAATAAGGCCAATAAGGCCCATATACCACCATATAAAAAAACACGTATCCGGTTTGTGACTTAGAGTCATCCGGATCAGTGTCAAAGCTTGCATCGATGTAACCGTTTATGACGAGCTCTTTGTCACCTCCATATACGAGAAACATATCCTTAGTCCTTTTCAAGTATTTCAGGATATTCTTGACCGTTGTCCAGTGATCCACTCCTGGATTACTTTGGTACCTCCCTGCTAAACTGATAGCAAGGCACACATCAGGTCTGGTACACAACATTGCATACATGATAGAGCCTATGGCTGAAGCATAGGGAACACCTTTCATTTTCTCTCTATCTTCTGCAGTGGTCGGGCATTGAGTCTGAGTCAACTTCACACCTTGTAATACAGACAAGAACCCTTTCTTTGCCTGATCCATTTTGAACTTCTTCAAAACTTTATCAAGGTATGTGCTTTGTGAAAGTCCAATTAAGCGTCTTGATCTATCTCTATAGATCTTGATGCCCAATATATAAGCAGCTTCACCGAGGTCTTTCATTGAAAAATTCTTATTCAAGCATCCTTTTATGCTATTCAGAAATTCAGTATCATTTCCGATCAACAATATCTCATCTACATATAATATCAGAAATGCTACGAAGCTCCCACTCACTTTCTTGTAAATACAGGCTTCTCCAAAAGTCTATATAAAACCATATGCTTTGATCACACTATCAAAGCGTATATTCCAACTCCGAGAGGCTTGCACCAGTCCATAAATGGATCGTTGGAGCTTACACACTTTGTTAGCACCATTTGGATCGACAAAACCTTCTGGTTGCATCATATACAACTCTTCTTTAAGATATCCATTAAGGAATGCAGTTTTGACATCCATTTGCTAAATTTCATAATCATAAAATGCGGCAATTGCTAACATGATTCGGATGGACTTAAGCATCGCTACGGGCTAGAAGGTCTCATCGTAGTCAACTCCTTGAACTTGTCAAAAACCTTTTGCAACAAGTCGAGCTTTGTAGACAGTAATATTACTGTCAGCGTCAGTCTTCTTCTTGAAGATCCATTTATTCTCTATGGCCTGCCGATCATCGGGAAAGTCAACCAAAGTCCACATTTTGTTCTCATACATGAATCCCATCTCACATTTCATGGCCTCAAGCCATTTTGCGGAATCTGGGCTCATCATCGCTTCCATAGTTTGCAGGTTCGTCATGGTCAAGTAACATGACTTCCAGAACAGGATTACCGTACCACTCTGGTGCGGATCTTACTCTGGTTGACCTACGAGGTTCGGTAGTAACTTGTTCAGAAGTTTCATGATCATCATCATTAGCTTCCTCACTTACTGGTGTAGGAATCACTGGAACTGATTTCAGTGATGAACTACTTTCCAATAAGGGAGAAGGTACAATTACCTCGTCAAGTTCTACTTTCCTCCCACTCACTTCTTTCGAGAGAAACTCCTTCTCTAGAGAGGATCCATTCTTAGCAACGAATATCTTGCCTTCGGATTTGTGATAGGAGGTGTACCCAACAGTCTCCTTTGGGTATCCTATGAAGACACATTTCTCTGATTTGGGTTCGAGCTTATCAGGTTGAATCTTTTTCACATAAGCATTGCAGCCCCAAACTTTAAGAAACAACAACTTGTGTTTCTTGCCAAACCACAGTTCATAAGGTGTCGTCTTAACGGATTTAAATGGTGCCCTATTTAACGTGAATGCAGCTGTCTCTAAAGCATAACCCAAAAACGATAGCGGTAAATCAGTGAGAGACATCATAGATCGCACCATATCTAATAAAGCGCGGTTATGACGTTCGAACACACCATTACGTTGTGGTGTTCCAGGTGGCGTGAGTTGCAAAACTATTCCACATTGTTTCAGATGAAGACCAAACTCGTAACTCAAATATTCTCCTCCACGATCAGATCGTAGAAACTTTATTTTCTTGTTACGATGATTTTCCACTTCACTCTGAAATTCTTTGAACTTTTCAAATGTTTCAGACTTATGTTTCATTAAGTAGATCTACCCATATCTGCTTAAATCATCTGTGAAGGTGAGAAAATAACGATATCTGCCATGAGCTTCAATGTTCATTGGACCACATACATCAGTATGTATGATTTCCAATAACTCTGTTGCTCGTTCCATTGTTCCGGAGAGTGGAGTTTTAGACATCTTGCCCATGAGGCATGGTTCGCAAGTACCAAGTAATTCATAATCAAGTGATTCCAGAAGTCCATCAGAATGGAGTTTCTTCATGCGCTTTACACCAATATGACCTAAGCGGCAGTGCCACAAATAAGTTGCACTATCATTATCAACTCTGCATCTTTTGGCTTCAATACTATGAACATGTGTATCACTACTATCAAGATTTAGTAAAAATAGACCACTCATCAAGGGTGCATGACCATAAAAGATATTACTCATATAAATAGAACAACCATTATTCTCTGATTTAAATGAATAACCGTCTCGCATCAAACAAGATCTAGATATAATGATCATGCTCAACGCTGGCACCAAATAACAATTATTTAGGTCTAAAACTAATCCCGAAGGTAGATGTAGAGGTAGCGTGCCGACGACGATCACATCGACTTTGGAATCATTTCCCACGCGCATCGTCACCTCGTCCTTAGCCAATCTTCGCTTATTCCATAGCCCCTGTTTCGAGTTGAAAATGTTAGCAACTGAAACAGTATCAAATACCCAGGCACTACTGCGAGCATTAGTAAGCTACACATCAATAACATGTATATCAAATATACCTTTCACTTTGCCATCCTTCTTCTCCGCCAAATATATACTTGGGGTAGTTCCGCTTCCAGTGACCAGTTCCTTTGCAGTAGAAGCACTCAGTCTCAGGCTTAGGTCCAGACTTGGGATTCTTCACTTGAGCAACAACTGGCTTGCTATTCTTTTTGAAAAGTTCCCCTTCTTCCCTTTACCCTTTTTCTTGAAACCGGTGGTCTTGTTGACCATCAACACTTGATGCTCCTTCTTGATTTCTACCTCCGCAGCCTTTAGCATCACGAAGAGCTCAGGTATTGTCTTATCCATCCCTTGCATATTATAGTTCACCACGAAGCTCTTGTAGCTTGGTGGCAGTGATTGAAGAAGTCTGTCAATGACACTATCATCAGGAAGATTAAATCCCAGTTGAGTCAAGTGGTTGTGGTACCCAGACATTCTGAGTATATGTTCACTGACAGAACTATTCTCCTCCATCTTGCAGCTATAGAACTTATTGGAGACTTCATATCTCTCAATTCGGGCATTTGCTTAAAATATTAACTTCAACTCCTGGAACATCTCATATGCTCCATGACGTTCAAAACGTCGTTGAAGTCCTGGTTCTAAGCCGTAAAGCATGGCACACTAAACTATCAGTAGTCATCAGCTTTGCTCTGCCAGGTGTTCACAACATCTAGCATTGCTCCTGCAACGGGTTTGTCACCTAGCGGTGCTTTCATGACGTAATTCTTTTGTGCAACAATGAGGATAACGCTCAATTTACGGACCCAGTCCGTGTAGTTGCTACCATCATCTTTCAACTTAGCTTTCTCTAGGAACACATTAAAATTCAAGGGAACAACAACGCAGGCTATCTATCTACAACAACATAAACATGCAAAATACTATCAGGTACTAAGTTCATGATAAATTAAAGTTCAATTAATCAAATTACTTAAGAACTCCCACTTAGATAGACATCTCTCTAATCATCTAAGTGATCGCGTGATCCATATCAACTAAACCATGTCCGATCATCACGTGAGATGGAGCAGTTTTCAATGGTGAACATCACTATGTTGATCATATCTACTATATGATTCACGCTCAACCTTTCGGTCTCAGTGTTCCAAGTTTAACCAGAGTATTCTGCGTGTGCAAAACTGGCTTGCAGCCGTTGTATGTGAACGTAGAGCTTATCACACCCGATCATCACGTGGTGTCTCGGCACGACGAACTGTAGCAACGGTGCATACTCAGGGAGAACACTTATACCTTGAAATTTAGTGAGAGATCATCTTATAATGCTACGGTCGAACTAAGAAAAATAAGATGCATAAAGGATAAACATCAAATGCAATCAATATAAGTGATATGATATGGCCATCATCATCTTGTGCCTTTGATCTCCATCTCCAAAGCACCGTCATGATCACCATCGTCACCGGCTTGACACCTTGATCTCCATCAAAGGATCGTTGTCTTCTCGCCAACTATTGCTTCTCCGACTATCCCTACCGCTTAGTGATAAAGTAAAGCAATTACATGGCAATTGCATTTCATACAATAAAGCGACAACCATATGGCTCCTGCCAGTTGCCGATAACTGTGTTAAAAAACATGATCATCTCATACAATAAAATTTAGCAACATCTCTTGACCATATCACATCACAACCTGCCCTACAAAAACAAGTTAGACGTCCTCTACTTTGTTGTTGCAAGTTTTACGTGGCTGCTACGGGCTTAGCAAGAACCGTTCTTACCTACACGTCAAAAACCACAACGCGGTATAGTGATTACGTTTTGATCTTCAGAAAGAACCCTATTCATTGAATCCGATTCAACTAAAGCTGGAGAAATAGACACCCACTAGCCACCTGTGTGCGAAGCACATCGGTAGAACCAGTCTTGCGTAAGCGTACACGTAATGTCGGTCTAGGCCGCTTCATCCAACAATGCCGCTGAATCAAGAATCAACTAGTGACGACAAGCAATATGTATATACCCACGCCCACAACTCCTTTGTGTTCTACTCGTGCATATAACATCTTCGCATAAACCTGGCTCGGATGCCACTGTTGGGGAACGCAGTAATTTCAAAAAATTTCCTACGCACACGGAAGATCATGGTGATGCATAGCAACGAGAGGGAAGAGTGTTGTCTACGTACCCTCGTAGACCATAAGCGGAAGCATTATGACAACGCAGTTGATGTAGTCATACGTCTTCACGATCGACCGATCCTAGCACCGAAGGTACGACACCTCCGCGATCTGGACATGTTCGGCTCGGTGACGTCCCACGAACTCACGATCCATTAGAGTGTCGGGGAAGAGATTCGTCAGCACGACGGTGTGATGACGGTGATGATGATGCTACCGGAACAGGACTTCGCCTAAGCACCGCCACGATATGACCAAGGTGGATTATGGTGGAGGGGGGCACCGCACACGGCAAAAGATCAATGATCAACTTGTGTGTCTATGGGGTGCCCCCTCCCCCGTATATAAAGGAGTGGAGTAGGGGGAGGGGGCCGACCTCCTAGGCGTGCCCCAAGGGGAGTCCTACTCCCACCGGGAGTAGGATTCCCCCCTTCCCTAGTTGGATTAGGAGAGAAGGAAGGGAGAGGAAGGAGGAAGGAAGGGGGGGGCACCCTCCAAATTCGGATTGGGCATGGGGGGGGGCTCCTTTGCTCCCTTCTCCTCTCTCCTACTATGGCCCAATAAGGCCCATATACATCCCGAGGGGGGTTCCGGTAACCTCCCGGTTCATCGATAAATACCCGATCTCACCCAGAACCATTCTGATGTCCAAATATAGTCGTCCAATATATCAATCTTTATGTATCGACCATTTCGAGAATCCTCGTCATGTCCGTGATCATATCCGGGACTCCGACCTACCTTCAGTACATCAAAACACATAAACTCATAATACGATCGTCACCGAACGTTAAGCGTGCGGACCCTACGGGTTCGAGAACTATGTAGACATGACCGAGACACGTCTCCGGTCAATAACCAATAGCGGAACCTAGATGCTCATAGTGGTTCCTACATATTCTACGAAGATCTTTATCGGTCAAACCACATAACGATATACGTCGTTCCCTTTGTCATCGGTATGTTACTTGCCCGAGATTTGATCATCGATATCTCAAAACCTAGTTCAATCTCGTTACCGGCAAGTCTCTTTACTCGTTCTGTAATGCTACATCCCATAACTAACTCATTAGCTACATTGCTTGCAAGGCTTATAGTGATGTACATTATTGAGAGGGCCCAGAGATACCTCTCCGACAATAGGAGTGACAAATCCTAATCTCGATCTATGCCAAATCAACAAACACCATCAAAGACACCTGTAGAGCACCTTTATAATAATCCAGTTATGTTGTGACGTTTGGTAGCACACAAAATGTTCCTCCGGTATTCAGGAGTTGCATGATCTCATAGTCATAGGAACATGTATAAGTTATGGAGAAAGCAATAGCAACAAACTAAACGATCAACGTGCTAAGCTGACGGATGGGTCAAGTCAATCACATCATTCTCTAATGATGTGATCCCGTTAATCAAATAACAACTCATGTCTATGGTTAGGAAACATAACCATCATTGATTCAACGAGCTAGTCAAGTAGAGGCAAATTAGTGACACCCTGTTTGTCTATGTATTCACACATGTACTAAGTTTCTAGTTAATACAATTCTAGCATGAATAATAAACATTTATCATGATATAAGGAAATATAAATAACAACTTTATTATTGCCTCTAGGGCATATTTCCTTCAGGAGCCGCACATGCCTTTGTGTATCTCAGCCATTAGTTCATTTCCTTCTTCCCGACAGATGCACTTCAATTTCACACCATTGGGCCTCCTTCTGTATAGAGTGTCATTGACAAACTGACACATACTGGCCCTCTGTACTATTCTTCCAGCTTCATCTTGGTCATCGGGAAGTTCTCCAGTTTGGAGAAAGTGGACTATGTGCCTTGCCCAAGTTGGAGCCTGGGGCTCGGCAACAAGGACTAGCAGCGGCTCCTCAACTGCGGGGGCACATTCCTCATTCACGGGGACCATGGGCCTGGCTGGAGGGTGCGGTCCGGCAGGTGGCGAGGAGTTGTTTCTGGCAGGGTCTCTGCCAAGAGCGGAAGGCTCTACCGGGAGAGGCCTACCAGAGTCCATCTTCTCCTTTTCCGGGCCATTGTTGCTGGGGATACGGAGGGCTAAGTACAATGGAGAACAAAGTCCCTGGTTCCATAGGAAGCTTCTGCGCAACACACTTTGACAGATGATCAGCTATGCTGTTTTCCGCATGAGGTACGTGCTCTATTTGCAATCCGTCAAAGTGCTCCTCTAATCTTCTCAGTTCCTCAAAGTATGCCTCCATCAATGGGCTTTGGTAATCCTTGTTGACTTGTCTCACCACAAGTTGTGAATCTCCTCAAATGATCAGCTTCTTAATTCCCAATTCTACAGCAATCCTGAGCTCGACAAGGAGCCCTTCATACTCTGTTGTATTGTTGGTTGCCTCTTCCCGGGGAAAATGCATCTGGACAACGTACCTCAAGTGCTCCCCGGAGGGGGTGACGAGAAGCACACCAACCCCTGCACCTTGCTAGGAAAAGGCACCATCAAAATACATAATCCATTCTTGGGACGCCTCCTTGCCGTGGGTAACTATTTCTGGTAATTCTTCATTAAAGGTTGGCGTCCATTCTGCAATAAACTCTGCCAATGCCCTGCTTTGAATCGTTGATGTGCTCTCAAACTTCAGACCAAAACTGGATAACTCCAAAGCCCACTCCACTATTCTGCCGGTAGCCTCTGCGTTTCGAAGTATCCTTTGCAACGAGAAGTGAGCGGCAACCGTGATCTCATGGGCATGGAAGTAGTGGCGCAGTTTTCTTGAGGCCATGACGAGACCAAAGATCATTTTTTGCATGGCAGAGTACCTTGATCTAGCTCCTTGTAATAAGGAACTAACGAAGTACACTAGGCGCTGCACCACTTTTTTCCTTTTCGTGTCCTTGGGGTTGCTCTTGCTGCCGTGCTCATCTCTGTCCCGATCCTTCTCTGGCTCTGCCGATCCTTGTCCATTTTCTACTTCGTCCATTTCTCGCTGTGCCACCAAGGCCGCACTAACCACTTGATTGGTTGCCGCTAAGTATAGCAGCAATGGCTCTTGCGGTTTGGGAGCGACCAAGGTGGGCATAGAGGACAAGTAGGCCTTCTGTTCCTGCAAAGCCGCGTCTGCTTCTGGGGTCCACTTCATGGGTCCAGCCTTCTTTAGAATTTCGAAGAATGGCAGGGCGCGCTCGGCAGACTTGGAAATGAATCCGCTTAGCGCGGCAATACACCCTATCAAACGCCTCACATCCTTGACCGTCCTTGGCGCTCGGATCAGCTTGATAGCTTTGATCTTGTCGGGGTTGGCTTCGATCCCCTGATGGGATACAAATAACCTAAGTAGCTTGCTGGAGGGAACGCCAAACACACACTTTTCTGGGTTGAGCTTCAAGTTGATTTTGCGTAAATTAGAAAACGTCTCCTCCAAATCCTGGATAAGAGTTGCTCTGTCCTTGGTCTTGACCATAATATCATCCATATAGGTTTCAATGTTTCTGTGCAGCTGCGGCTTGAAACCAATCCGGACAGCCCTTGCAAAAGTAGACCCGGCACTCTTTAATCTGAATGGCATGCGGATAAAACAATACATACCACATGGCGTGATGAATGAGGTCTTTTCTTCGTCTTCCTTGGACATGAAGATTTGGTGATACCCAGAATATGCGTCCAGTAAGGAAAGCAAATCACAGCCTGAAGTGGAATCCACAATCTTTTCGATGCGCGACAAGGGAAATGGGTCTTTCGGGCAAGCCTTGTTGAGATATGTGAAATCTATGCACAACCTCCATTTCCCGTTAGCCTTCCGAACCACCAATGGATTTGCTAAACATGTGGGATGTAGCACTCCTCTGACCAAAACAACTGCTTCAAAGTTCTTGATTTCTTCTGCAATAAACCGCTGCCTCTCCAAGGCCTGCTTCCGGACTTTCTGCTTGACGGGTTGGGCATGTGGGCAAACAACAAGGTGGTGCTTGATTACCTCCCTGGGAACACCGGGGATATTATATGGTTGCCAGGAAAACACATCGATATTCGCCCGCAGGAAGGCGACAAGTGCGCTTTCCTATTTGTCATCGAGGGTGGCATTGATAGTGAAAGTACCATCAACGCCAGCCAGCCCTGCCGGGACCTTCTTCACTTGAGGTGCAGTAACCTTGGATCTTTTGCTGTTGGAACTCTCTGGCAAGCCATCAATAGGCGCAGCGTACTCCGAAGAGGTACGCTTCCTGGATTCTTTGCCGGTGCCCTTGCCATCCTTCTTCTTTCCTCTATTCTCCTTGGCGTGAACTGCTGCTGCCGCTGCCTCTGCCGCGACTGCGTCCCGATACATATTGTCTATGCAAATGATTGCGTCCTTATCGTCTGATGGGATGGAAATGACTCCTACTGGCCCAGGCATCTTCAGGGTGTTGTAGGAATAGTGGGATGCCGCCATGAATTTTGCCAGGGCTAGGCGCCCAGGAATCCCATTGTATGGCAGGGGGAGGTTGACCACATCAAACACAATCTTCTTAGTCTGGTAGTTCAGCTCTCCCCCAAACGTCATAGGCAACATGATCTTTCCCTTAGGATGATTCCTACTGGGATTAACTCCTTGAAACGTGCCGGTGACCTTTAATTCTTCCTCTCCTATCTGAAGTTTGCTGATGACCTTTGGGGAAATCAGATTCAACCTGGCCCCGCCGTCCACCAACATCTTTGTGACCTTGAGGTTGAGAATTGTTGGAGAGGCCAACAATGGCAAACACCCTACCACAGTGGTACGGTCAGGATGATCCTCTTTGTTAAAGATGATGGGCGTACGCGACCATTTGAGCAGTTTCCGGGCCTCCGGTGCTGGTTCCACGACATTGACCTCACACGCCCACCGTTTGAGTTGGCAGTGAGAGGCGTGCAGAGATGCACCCTCGTCAATGTACAAGGTGCCGGTGGCCTTCTGGAACTCCTACTAACTGGTTTCCTCTTCATCCCCTCGATCACTCTCATCATCGCACGCTTCCTTCTCTCTACCTCTGGCGGGTTTTCCTTTGTTGCGGAAGGGTTTGCCGGGGCGGTTTACTTCACCGCCTCGGCCCTTACTGCCAATGGCATTCTGACCTTTTTCCTTGTCATGCTTCTCATACTCTGCTCTCTGCCTCTTAACGAGCTGCTCAACCTGATAATACTCTTGAAGATCGTGGCCCTTGGTCCGACGAATCTTGCAGTACGTCCCATCGCCCTTCCCGGCCTTCTCGTCAGCCGCAGCCTCCCGGCAGTCAGCGCACATGGCAGCTTCCTTGCCGGGGGCTTCGGCCGTAGCCTTCTTGCCGGTACCAGGTGTACCCGATCCTTCAACAGTCATCACTTCCTTATCCTTGCGCTTCTTGCTCCTCTTTTGACTGGTGGACTCGTCATCATCCTCCAAGTCGATATTCATGCAATCCTCCTCTCCGGGTAGCTTCCTTCCCACCTCCATCCAAGAACACGTATCCACCAATGCGTAAAGCTCCTTCACAGTCTTGGGAAACCACACGTTCATCTTGGAACTGATCCTGCGGTTGTGCACATTGGATTGGAAAGTAGCTATCACATCTGCTGGATGGATATTCGGGATGTTCCTGTGGACCTTGCTGAATCTCTACAAATACTTCCAGAGGGTCTCTCCCTCCTTCTGTCAGAGAAGCTGCAAGTCGCTGGCTGCCCTGGCTCTTGTGGCCGCCAGTGAAGGCGCCAACGAACTCATGGCACAGGTCAGCCCACGACGAAATGGAGTTCTCCGGCAGGTGCATTAGCCAAGACCTCACATTGGACTTGAGAGCCAAAGGGAAGTAGTTGGCAAACACCTTCTCGTTTCTTCCCACTACAACTTGAACAACGATGGTGTAGATGCTCAGAAACTCTGCCGAGTTCAGCTTTCCATCATATTTCTTGGGTATCTCTGGCTTGAACGTGCGAACGGACAGCCAAAGGACTTGCCGCAGCTCGCGAGTAAAGGCAGGGCACCCAACCTAGAAAGGTAGGCACCCGCCAATATCAAGCGCAGGCTCATCGACATCGGGACCATTGCACCCGTTGGTCCGGCGGTGGTCGTCGCGGCGTCGCTCAACGACGACCCGCGCGTCTCCCTCCCCCACCTGTCCTGCGGGGCTCGCCGTTGGCCTGTACACGCACAAGGGTCGGAAGAGGCCACCGAGACATTGTCAGGTTATTGATTCTGCTGCGCTCGCACTGGCTGCCGTGGCGGGGACTGCACCATGGGGGTTTGTCACAGCCTTAGAATTTGTTTGTTATTAGTTGCATCAGCACCCATGCATCATGTCTAAAATTTATTTGAAAGTTGAATTGGGGAAAGTGGAAAGCCTCAGAAATCATTTCAGAAAAATGATCAACATTAAAAATTGCTTCAAATAACCCAAGAAAATGTTCCTGTTAAGCTATACAAATATTGGCAAGAGGTAAAATTCAAACAAATATTTTTGGAGTCACAGAAATATTTATTTTGGGCATTTGAGTTAATCCAATAATTATTTGCATTGGATTTATACATGTGATATATTAACTATATGTCCAATAATTCTGATAATTGTTGAGGGGCTTTGGAATAATCCATTTAGTCCCTGCAAAAATTGTCAGAAGCAGAAGAATTAGTTTGGTTCAAAAACCAAATTAAAACAAATGTCAGAAATAGAAAACAGAAACTATATTGAAGGAAAGAGAGAGAGAAAGTTTTTACCTGGGCTTCTTACCTGCAGCAGAGCCGGCCCAGCTCCTGTTCTGGCCTAGCCCACCAGGGGCTCCCCGGTCTTCTTCCTCCTTTGACAGAAGGACAGCGCGCGCGTGGCCGCCGCGCACGAGCACACGCCCCGCCACCTCCTGCTTGCCGCCGAGCTTCTGGACGCCCCGGACGCCGACACGCACCCCCTGGAAACCTCTCACTCTCTCTCCCTCTCGCGCCCGAGTGCAACCGTCGCCGCCGCTCGTCGTTGCCGCGTCCACCGGCCCTCCCTCGCCCATCCAGCGTGTCCAGAAGAACCGTCGCAGTCCGCTACGTCATCTCGCCCGAGCCCTGAGCGCTCGCGTGCCTTGACGCGACCACCCCGACCTCGTCTTCATCGTTCGACGCCGAGATCACCGGTGACCTCCCGTCCTCATCAGCCCCTCCTCGAGCTCACCAACTCACTCGCCGTGTTCTACGTGAGCTTCTGATCATCCTCCCCCTCTCCGTTCTCTCTCTTGCACTCTGTAGCCGCCACGCCCCTCTCGCCCGACTGCGCCGCCGCCTGCACTCGCCGCCGACACGACTCCAGTGACCATTTGGTCCGGGCGTCGTGTCCAACACCTGCCTCGCGTAGCCGCTGTAGGGGTCACGCACGCGCTTCCACGGCCACTGCTACTGCATCACCGCGCTCACCCGAACGCCGCCGCCGCCCCGAGCTCGTTTCCGGCGAGCTCCGGCCGTCCCCGCTGCCACCACATGCCGCGCTGGATGCGGGTGAGCTCCAGCTCCCCGCAGCTGCTTGTTTGGGTGCCGGGGAAGCGATCTCGACGTGCTCCGCCGCGTCTGGACTCGCCGGCGGCTAAACGCCGGCGACCGCTAACCCGTTGACCGGCGTGGGTTGACCCTACTGCCCGGTTTGACCTCCCCCTCTCTCTCACTGACTTGCGGGCCCCGCCCGACTAATTACTCTAGTTAGCACTAATTAACTAGTTAGGTTAGTTACTACAGTCACTGACTAGTGGGCCCTGCCCAATTAGTTAGGGCTAACTAACTTAGTTAGTTGACTGGGTCACTGATCAGTGGGTCCCACTAGTCAGGTTTGACCTGGACCGACGCCTGTTGACTGCTGACGTCACCCTGACGCAGTGCTGGCGCAATAATGTAATTTCTAGATTAAAAACAATTCTGGAAATCCCTGAATTTGCTTTAAACTTCTAAAAATCATAGAAAATCAACCGTAGCTCAGAATTAAATAAATTATATATGTAAAATTATCAGAAAAATATGAAGAATCTGTTTATGCCATGTTCATGCATGTTTGAGCAAGTTAACATCACCAACTAGGACAATTCATGTTTATGGAATATATGGTATGTAGTTTTGGAGTTAGAATTTGCTATATGTTTGAATTCCACTTCAATTAATATGACTAACTATTGCATTAGGTGAATTTAGTACCTTAACATGCCATGATCATACATCATGATTGTTCCCCCTCAGTAGACGTATGTTCCGACGATGAGATCGATGACACCGATGAAGAACTATACTATCTTCAGAAGTGCCAGGCAAGCAAAACCCCCTTGTTCATTCCGATACAATCCCACTCTCTTGCTCCTCCTCTCTTTTACTGTATTAGGACAACAACGATTCAACTGTTACATGTTGCGGTAGTTGAACCCCTTTCCTCTGCATGACCTGTCATTGCCACAGTAAATAGATGAAACCCACTAGCATGAGTAGGAATTGTTTGAGCCCTGATCTGCCTACTCAGTCATGCTTGTTGTCATGCCTGCTACTGCTTAGAGTTGAGTTAGGTCTGATTCATCGGGAATGAATTGGAACGTGGTGAACATGTCCTACTGTTGAGAGCTAAGTGTGTGAACACGATTTGGTAAAGGTAGTGGTGAGAGGCCATGTAGGAGTACATGGTGGGTTGTCTCATTGCAGCCGTTCTTAGGAACTGAGTTCTGTGTTTGTGATCCATGAACAGTTACTACCACACATTGCGTTCCGGTAACTCAACCCCTCTCGACTTATTAATCCACTCGATCTCTGTCCAGGAGTTGCAACTAGTTTCTGGTATTTGTAGGTAGTGTTAGTAGTCTACCAAGTGGCACCCGGTACAGGTGGGCTTGGGACAGACTAGGCACAGTGGCCGGTGTACCAAGTGGCACTCGGATGGTGGGCTTGGGAACCCTGTACACATCGTTTGGGGCCGTGAGCGACACCCTGGCCGGATCTCCTTGTGGATGGAACCCGAATAGGCGATAAACCTGGATGAGAGACTTATGTGGTTAGTCAGGTCGTGGCCGACACCCTCGCCAGGCTTCCGCTTGAAGGTTGCCGAGATACATGACGTGTACATGGTGATAAGTGGTGAGAGCGTGTGTGAAGAAGTACACCCCTACAGGGTTATCATTATCTATTCGAATAGCCGGATTCCTCGGATATGGAAACTTGGACCCCTTGCATAGTTCATAGACAAGTGAAAGTGGATACTCTAAAATGTGCAAGATAAGCGTGAGTGCTATGGATGGCGTTCTCATAGGGAGACAAGAGCGTATCCATAGTGGTGTATTGGTATGGTGAGTTTGTGGACTCGTGTGCGCCACCTCAAAAGAGTTACTTGCAGTCGTAGTTCAGGATAGCCACCGAGTCAAAGCTGGCTTGCTGCAGTTAAACTTCACCACCCCTTTGTTGATACCGATGCATATGTAGATAGTTCCGATGTAAGTCTTTCTGGGTACATTTGTACTCACATTTGCTTAATTTATGTTTTGCAGAGAGACTTCGGCCTCGCTAGTAGTTCCACGTGGACTTTGACGTTTAGCTTGATACCTCAGCTACGATTTTGTGTCCTCGGCAGGATCTGGTAGATAGTCAAGCTTCTCAGCCTTTTTCATTTGTAGAAGTCTGTACTCAGACATGTTAAGCTTCCGCATGTGCTTTGACTTGTATGCTCTGAATGTTGGGTCATGAGACCCATGTTTGTATTATCTGGCTCTTCGGAGCCTAATGAATAAATACTCTGAGTCATAGAGTCTTGTTGTGATGCCATGTTGTATTGCACATATTGAGCATATTGTGTGTATGATTGAAATGCTTGGTATGTGTGGGATCCGACAACCTAGTTGTTTATCCTTGGTAGCCTCTCTTATGGGGAAATGTAGTCTTGTGCTTCCATGAGCCATAGTAGTCCGCTACAGCCCAGTTCACCGGAGTCCTGCTAGCCCAGCACTACTACTCCGGAACACTTGACTGGCCGGCATGTGATTCACTTCGTTCCTGTGTCTGTCCCTTCGGGGAAATGTCACGCGGTGGCATCCGGAGTCCTGCTAGCCTGCTACAGCCCGGTTCACCGGAGTCCTGTTAGCCCAGTGCTACAGCCCGGATTTGCACGCTGCTGACCGACATGCTCGATGTTGATTCATGTATGCCTGTCCCCGTAAGTTAGTGCCACTTTGGGTTCGCGACTAGTCATGTCGGCCCGGGTTCTCTGTCATATGGATTCTAGCGACACTATCATATACGTGAGACAAAAGGCGCAAACGGTTCCGGGCCATGGTAAGGCGACACCCGTGGGAATACCGTGCGTGAGGCCGCAAAGTGATATGAGGTGTTACCGGCTAGATCGATGTGACTTGGAATCGAGGTCCTGACAGCTTTGGTATCAGAGCCTGACTGCCTGTAGGATTACCAAGCCAAGCTGGTCGAAGTTGAGTCTAGAAATGCTTTAGTTATATAAGGGAATTGATTGTGGAAGGGAACGTAAGGCTCTTTTTACTCCTTTACCTTATGCCTTCTGATCTGAGTCAACCTCTTCTTTTCTACGGGGATTAAGAACTAGGTCTTCTCATCTATCCATCAGGATGATGGGTTACTATGATAGAGACTTATAGGATTGATGGATTTAAGCCCCAGTTCAGTTTCTACTACTTCTGTGTGTTCATAGTTGGTCTCGGAACCTTGATATTGTGATGTTGAGTGGTTATGCCACCATTTTGCAGGACGACTCAAATATCTTTGAGCATTTACATCCGTTATGCTATCCGAGTCATCCCGGGTTTCTAAATAGTCTGATGCATTTGCAAATCCCTCCTTTCCGATCCCGATATCCTTTTGGGCCAGATTAACCACACTAATTGCTGAGTTGAGGTACTCCGTTGCCTCAACATATATGTTGAAGCCATTATTATGACCCTAGGCGTCTTAGGGAACCACCCAATAATTTTGCAATGCTTTATATTCCTAGTGTGATGATTCTGGACATCATTCTCGAAAGCATCCCGTGATGTTATTAGTTAGTAGGTATTCTATTCCTGGGTTTTGAACCCGAGATTCACTCCACCCACCTCCTGTTGATAGTGTTTGATAGTTCCTTTAGGATATTAGTATCCTTTGCGATAATCCTCGAGGTCCGTGGTATTTCCTTCTTCCAAATACCATGAACTGCTTATGGCAGAAGTTCTTTTGAACCAAAAGATCACAACCAGAGTGCTCTTGATGAGTTCTCCATTCTATATTGTGAATCTGCCAGTTCTACCCTTTCCTCATGGGTTATCCGAAAGAAATGTTGAGCTTCGCTCGACATACTAATCTATGCATCCACAACTCAGAAAAAACATATATTCCTTTGAGTTGTCTCTCTTTAGTTGTATTCTGACCTTTGTCTATCAATTGTTGGTCAAGAATAGTTGTGCATTCATGTTATCGATGCCTATTATTCTTGTAGTCCGTCAAGCCATTCTATTATGGAATGACTAGGAGAAACAAACTCCAGTACCTTGTCCATTTCTAGGATTGGGTCAAAGTAGTTGTGCTTCGCAGATCAAAATACCAATCCAGCTTTTGTTCTGTTCTACCTTGGAGTATTGCCCCCTTTATATCAGGATTGTCATGAGAATTGCACCATATCTTATGAATTCTTGATGCAGTGATACTTCTTGCCATCATTGTTCATTCCTTGGTTCTTGTGTTATTATAACCGGAATGCCGACAAGTGAATCGTGATGTGTGAAATCAATACTCCTAGCAACTATGTTGCTTGGTAGTTAATGGACAGTATTCTCATTCCTAGCATGTTGGTTAATGAATCATCATCCTAAGATTGATCGTGCTACCTAGTCCTTATTTTCGGAGCACTATTCGATCAATGAGTTAGGATTGTGTCAAACCCTTGCTCCATTGATCACATCGTCTTGCCATGAAAAGCAAGATTGTTCTCGAGCTTAGTAACATATCGGTGATTCGTGAATTTCTGAATATCTTCTCGGAAGTGTTACCAGGTTGTCACCTGACCGCTATGTTGAGTACGTGATCAAGTTGGTTTCTTGTAAACCACTCCTTCTCCAAGGATCCGTGTTGGATACCCCTGAGCTAGTCGGCTAAGCTAAACAACAACTTGGAGAGTTGGAAGATAAAAGCTTTCCTAACTTAGTTCGTTCCAAAGGGATATCCTTGTGTTTGTGTGTGTTAGTTGAAGAAAGACGATATCTTCATCAATTGGTCCTCGTGATAAGTTATTGGATCTATTGTCTTGTCCAAACTTTGATTTGAGTGTGGTCTATCCTCAAATCAAATCAGAACCAACGATGTTCGTAATGTTGTCTTACTCACGGTTGTTGAGCATACACCATTATATCTTTTGGGTCTGACCAATGCTATTACTTTGTTCACATAGTTATGTAATTCCATCTATATGGAAATCTTGATAAATTGTTGTTGAGCCCATTGACAACATTTTCATCATCTCCATGATTCATGTTGAACATCCAGCTGGTGTTGGAAACTTCTAAAAAGCATTATCTTCATGTCCCGCTCATGAAGCATATGTTGGATGAAAGAAGTGACTTTCTCTGGTTCACGTGCATTTGGTGCAAGTTGCCGCCGTGAGTTCGAGAAAGATTGTTTTTGTTTCCTCTGGTACCATCCCAAGTCAGTCATGCATGTGCGAAGTATGCTATGGTTTGACAGGCTCGCTACCTCCATTCCATATGTATCTCCTAGTACACAAAGCCACTGATTGATTTTTTCAAGGATAAGAAGTTCAACTGCTATTCCCGAAGTGCCCAAACGGACATGCACAAGACTTCGTTATCTTCAATGATGGTTCCCAACCTGAACTCGGTAGTGTTTTATTGTAAGACTACTATGTGGTCATGCTTGTCTGGGACAATTGTTGGGGAACGTAGCAAAATTTTAAAATTTTCTACGCATCACCAAGATCAATCTATGGAGTCATCTAGCAATGAGGGAGAGAGGAGTGCATCTACATACCCTTGTAGATCGTGCGCGGAAGCGTTCAAGAGAACGGTGTTGATGGAGTCGTACTCGACGTGATCCAAATCACCGATGACCAAGTGCCGAACGGACGGCACCTCCGCGTTCAACACACGTACGGTTGGGAAGACGTCTCCTCCAACTTGATCCAGCAAGGGGGAAGGAGAGGTTGATGAAGATCCAGCAGCACGACGGCGTGGTGGTGGAAGCAACGGTGATCTCGGCAGGGCTTCGCCAAGCGCAGGGAGATGGAGGAGTGTCACGGGAGGCAGAGGGAGAGGCCAGGGGCTTGGGTGCGTCTGCCCTCCCTCCCCCCACTATATATAGGGTGCCTAGGGGCGGCGCCGTCCCTAGGAGATCCAATCTCCTAGGGGGGGCGGCGGCCAAGGGGGTGCCTTGCCCCCCAAGGCAAGGGTGGCGCCCCCCACCCCTAGGGTTTCCAACCCTAGGCGCAGGGGGAGGCCCAAGGGGGGAGCACCAGCCCACTAGGGGCTGGTTCCCCTCCCACTTCAGCCCATGGGGCCCTCCGGGATAGGTTGCCCCACCCGGTGGACCCCCGGGACCCTTCCGGTGGTCCCGGTACAATACCGATTACCCCCGAAACTTTCCCGATGGCCGAAACTTGACTTCCTATATATAAATATTTACCTCCGGACCATTCCGGAACTCCTCGTGACGTCCGAGATCTCATCCGGGACTCCGAACAACTTTCGGGTTACCGTATGCTAATATCTCTACAACCCCAGCGTCACTGAACCTTAAGTGTGTAGACTCTACGGGTTCGGGAGACACGCAGACATGACCGAGATGCCTCTCCGGTCAATAACCAATAGCGGGATCTGGATACCCATGTTGGCTCCCACATGCTCCACGATGATCTCATCAGATGAACCACGATGTCGAGGATTCAATCAATCCGTATACAATTCCCTTTGTCAATCGGTACGTTACTTGCCCGAGATTCGATCGTCGGTATCCCAATACCTAGTTCAATCTCTTTACCAGGATGATCGTCGATGATCTCGTGCCGTAATGCATGATCCCGTGATCAACCACTTGGTCACATTGAGCTCATTATGATGATGCATTACCGAGTGCGCCCAGAGATACCTCTCCGTCATACGGAGTGACAAATCCCAGTCTCGATTCGTGCCAACCCAACAGACACTTTCGGAGATACCTGTAATGTACCTTTATAGTCACCCATTTACGTTGTGACGTTTGGCACACCCAAGGCACTCCTACGGTATCCGGGAGTTGCACAATCTCATGGTCTAAGGAAATGATACTTGACATTCAAAAAAGCTACAGCAAACGAACTACACGATCTTTGAGCTAAGCTTAGGATTGGGTCTTGTCCATCACATCATTCTCCTAATGATGTGATCCCGTTATCAATGACATCCAATGTCCATAGTCAGGAAACCATGACTATCCTTTGATCAACGAGCTAGTCAACTAGAGGCTCACTAGGGACGTGTTGTGGTCTATGTATTCACACATGTATTACGATTTTCGGATAACACAATTATAGCATGAACAATAGACAATTATCATGAACAAAGAAATATAATAATAACCATTTTATTATTGCCTCTAGGGCATATTTCCAACATTCTCCCACTTGCACTAGAGTCAATAGTCTAGTTACATTGTGATGAATCGAACACCCATGCAGTTCTGGTGTTGATCATGTTTTGCTCTAGGGAGAGGTTTACTCAATGGATCTGCCACATTCAGGTCCGTATGCACTTTACAAATCTCCATGTCTCCATTTTGAACACTTTCACGAATGGAGTTGAAGCGACGCTTGATATGCCTGGTCTTCCTGTGAAACCTGGGCTCCTTGGCAAGGGCAATAGCTCCAGTGTTGTCACAGAAGAGAGTCATCGGGCCCGACGCATTGGGTATGACTCCTAGGTCGGTAATGAACTCCTTCACCCAGACTGCTTCCTATGCTGCCTCCGAGGCTGCCATGTACTCCGCTTCACATGTAGATCCTGCCACAACGCTTTGCTTGCAACTGCACCAGCTTACTGCCCCACCATTCAAAATATACACATATCCGGTTTGTGACTTAGATTCATCTAGATTTGTGTCGAAGCTAGCATCGACGTAACCCTTTACGACGAGCTCTTCGTCACCTCCATACACGAGAAACATGTCCTTAGTCCTTTTCAGGTACTTCAAGATATTCTTGACCGCTGTCCAGTGTTCCATGCCGGGATTACTTTGGTACCTTCCTACCAAACTTACGGCAAGGTTTACATCAGGTCTGGTACACATCATAGCATACATGATAGACCCTATGGCCGAGGCACAGGGAATGACACTCATCTTTTCTCTATCTTCTGCCGTGGTCGGGCATTGAGCCGTGCTCAATCTCGTACCTTGCAATACAGGCAAGAACCCCTTCTTTGACTGATCCATTTTGAACTTATTCAATATCTTGTCAAGGTACGTACTCTATGAAAGACCAATGAGGCGTCTCGATCTATCTCTATAGATCTTGATGCCTAATATATAAGCAGCTTCTCCAAGGTCCTTCATTGAAAAACACTTGTTCAAGTAGGCCTTTATGCTTTCCAAGAATTCTATATCATTTCCCATCAACAGTATGTCATCCACATACAATATGAGAAATGCTACAGAGCTCCCACTCACTTTCTTGTAAATGCAGGCTTCTCCATAAGTCTGCGTAAACCCAAACGCTTTGATCATCTCATCAAAACGAATGTTCCAACTCCAAGATACTTGCACCAGCCCATAAATCGAGCGTTGGAGCTTGCACACCTTGTCAGCATTCTTAGGATCGACAAAACCTTCCGGCTGCATCATGTACAATCCTTCCTTAAGGAAACCATTAAGGAATGCCGTTTTGACGTCCATTTGCCATATCTCATAATCATAGAATGCGGCAATTGCTAACATGATTCGGACGGACTTCAGCTTCGCTACTGGTGAGAAAGTCTCATCGTAGTCAACCCCTTGAACTTGTCGATAACCCTTAGCGAGAAGCCGAGCTTTGTAGATGGTCACATTACCATCCGCGTCTGTCTTCTTCTTAAAGATCCATTTATTTTCTATGGCTCGCCGATCATCGGGCAAGTCAGTCAAAGTCCATACTTCGTTTTCATACATGGATCCTATCTCGGATTTCATGGCTTCCAGCCATTTGTCGGAAACCGGGCCCGCCATTGCTTCTTCATAGTTCGAAGGTTCACCGTTGTCTAACAACATGATTTCCAAGACAGGGTTGCCGTACCACTCCGGTGCCGAACGTGTCCTCGTGGACCTACGAAGTTGAGTAGTAACTTGATCTGAAGTTTCATGATCATCATCATTTACTTCCTCTCTAGTCGGTGCAGGCACCTTAGGAACATTTTCTTGAGCTGCGCCACTTACCGGTTCAAGAGGTAATATGTGGCGACCCGACCCGAATGGATCAAGTCTACTGTGCTCGGGTGTCATCCCTGGATCAGTAATGCTGACACCACACAGTACATCGAAGGATTTATAGCAGAGTGGCAATCACACACTTATTACAACATTGTCTCAAAGAGAACTTATTACAATAAATATGGCTTAAGGCCATCTATAACGATAACAGCGGAAGACTTGGAAGATAAATGGGTCCATCAACTCCAACGGCATCACTGAGTATAGGACCACGACCTAAAAGCATCTTACTCGTCGTTTGAAAAGTCTGCAACATGAGAAGTTGCAGCCCAAAAACGGGTCAGCACATGGAATATGCTGGCAATGTAACACATAGAGAGTAATGGAATGAAACAGCTATACTATATGCATATATGGCTGGTGGAAAGCTCTATGGTTACAGTTTTGAGTAAAGCCAGTTTTTCCCTACTGCAAAGGAATAAATTTATTTAACTATCATGGTGGTTGTGAAACATTGAGAATGGTTGACAGCATTCTCAATCCCCAATTAAAAATAATTAAAACCCAACAACATTAATTAGAAGTAACATGTTGAGATTCACATGATATTCAAGTACTAGATACTCAAGTTGTCCATAACCGGGGACACGGCTAATCATGATTAGTTTGTACACTCTGCAGAGGTTTGCGCACTTTTCCCCACAAGACTCGATCGCCTCCGTTTGGTTTCTCGCACTACAGGGTGTTTGAGAAGACGGATGACCGAGACACAGTCTTTCAGAAGCGCTAGCACCTTACGATGGGTAGACCGGTACACCTACTTTCCCCTACATCTGCTAGTCTACCACTGTAAGAGTTCGCACAACTTACTCAACTATGCCAGAGCCCATAATGGCTTGTGGCTGCACACGGAAGTTTCTAGCATGAAAGATCTTATGATCCCTTTGAGCCTGGGTGGCGGTCCAAAAAAAACAGGCAAGTCCTGATAGACATCAGGTGCCTCAATCCACCCAGATGTGTGTTTAAGTTGCCACCTTAGATAAACCATTAATTAACAATACTCACATCTGTCATGGATATCACTCACCCAATCCACGTCTACTAGCATAGCATGGCATAATAAGCAAACGTAGAAGTAACTCCCAAAGGTTTCATAATAAACAGGTAATAGGTACTACCTCATCTACTTCCCATCCCACAGTTTAATTAGATCCTAATCATGCAATGTGTGAGGATTGATCTAATGCAATAAAACATGGGTCGTAGAGAGGTATGATCAAAGTGTTACTTGCCTTGCTGATGATCCACGAGACCTAGGGAATCGAAGTAACAGGCGGCGCAATCGGGTGATCTATCGCAGACAAACAACAAGCATACAATAAGTACTCATCTAATGCACAGGTAAAACTCGAACAAGAGAACGAACCAGGAAGTTCAACTTAAGAACTCCGGTTGCAAAGAAAGAACGAACCGAACAAAGAAACCGAAAACAAACGGCGGAAGAAAATAACTCGGTTCTAGCAAGTTGAAACTAGGTCAAATTTTACCAGGGCAAAAACTTGTTTAAGTTGATTAGACGGAACGGCAGTTTTGAAACGAAACTCCAGGCACTTGAATCACCTGATTCCGATAAACGAGCGAGAAAATAAACTAGAACGAAGATCAGATCTGAGATCGCGATCGCGGAATAAATCCGACGAGAAGAAAAAGAAGAACGGTTAAACGAACGGACGTTCGTTAACCTAGAAGAATCCGGTGATCACGTTCGTTAGGACGAACGGTCCGGCGAACAATCTAAAGGCAACTAAATCGGAAAAGAAAATGAATCCGATCTAGGGTTTCAGAGAAGAAAACCGAAACGAAAAACCGATCTAGAAAACCGGAATGGTTTAGAAAAGAATTGGAAAGAAAAACGAATCGGATGAGAAGAAAAGAATCAGAACGATTAGAAGAAAATGATCCGAGGAAAAGAGACACGGGGCAACCTCCGGACGAGGTCTCCGGCGTGGGGCTCCGGCGGCGGCGGCGTAGGGCGGCGGCGTGGGCAAGGTGCGGCGGCGGCGCGTGGGCAAGGTGCGGCGGCGGCGCGGGTGTGGTGGAGGCTTGGGGCTTGGGGCTTGGTTTGATGATTTAGAGGGGGTGGTGTTGGGGTATTTATATAGGTGAGGGGAGAGGAGACTTGGGGTAGGGGACAAGAAATAGAGTAGGAATAAGAGTCCTAGAAGAAAAGGAAAACGGAACAAAGGAAAAAAAGGGGCTACCGGCCTTAGTCCAAGCCGGACTCGGCTTCGAGCGAAGAGGCGGCGGCCTCGCCTGGCGCCTGGCGCCTGCGCGCGTGCGGCTGGGGCCTGGCCGGCCGGCTGGCTGGCTGGGCCTTGGCCCAAGGCGCTGCTCTTTTTTTTAAACAGTTTCGCGCGCAGAAAAACACAGAAAAGAAAATCTAAACGGGCTCCAAAATTCCTAAAGTAAATTTTCCCCGACTCCTAAAAATGAGACGAACAAAATGAACTTTTCTCCGGACCTAAATGCAAATTTTCGAAACGCACATTTTTCCCTATCCAAATAAAAATGCAAATAAACACCGGAAAACGAAATTTGATCTATTTATTAAATCTTCATTTTTCCTATATTTGGGAAAGTCATATTATTCCCTCTCTTATATTTTTTTGACACCGGAAAAATAATTGAAGATAAAATAAATAAATCAAATGATCCTCTTTTCAAAATTTGAGAAAACTCAAATATGAAAATAACGAAATCTCCAACTCTCTCCGAGGGTCCTTGAGTTGCGTGAAATTTCTAGGATCAACCAAAATGCAAGAAAAATATGCTATGCATGATGATCTAGTGTATAACATTCCAAATTGCAAATTTGGGATGTTACAAACCTACCCCCCTTAAGATGAATCTCGCCCTCGAGATTCGGGTTGGCTAGAAAATAGGTGAGGGTGGTCTTTGAGCAAATCTTCTTCTCTCTCCCAGGTGGCTTCATCCTCTGAGTGGTGGTTCCACTGAACTTTGCAAAACTTGATAACCTTGCAGCGAGTAACTCTGCTGGCAAACTCGAGAATCTTGACTGGCTTCTCCTCATACGTTAAGTCGTCCTTCAACTGAATCGCTTCGAGTGGCACGGTATCTCTTAGCGGTACCTCTGCCATCTCGGCATGACATTTCTTCAGCTGAGAAACATGGAATACGTCATGAACTCCTGACAGTCCCTCTGGTAATTCCAACTTATAAGCGACTTCTCCCATACGTTGCAAGATCTTATATGGTCCAACAAAACGCGGTGCTAACTTTCCCTTAACTCCAAAGCGCTTAACTCCTCGAAGTGGGGATACTCGGAGATAAACTCTGTCTCCGGTTTCGTAAACTGTCTCCTTGCGTTTAGAATCTGCGTAGCTCTTCTGCCTGGACTGGGCTACCTTGAGCCTATCGTGAATCAACTTAACTTTCTGTTCAGACTCCTTAATCAAATCTGGTCCAAAGAATTGACGGTCTCCAACTTCGTCCCATGACAACGGTGTCCTGCACCTCCTTCCGTATAAAGCTTCGAAAGGTGCCATCTTCAAACTGGTTTGGTAACTGTTGTTATAAGAAAACTCCGCATACGGCAAGTTATCGTCCTAGCTAGATCCATAATCTAGTGCACAAGCTCTCAGCATATCTTCCAAAATCTGATGGACTCTCTCGGTCTGTTCATCTGTCTGCGGATGAAAAGCTGTGCTGAACTCTAGTCTGGTTCCTAAAGTTTCATGCAACTGATTCCAAAACTTTGAGGTAAACTGGGTTCCTCTATCTGATACGATACTCCTCGGAACTCCATGCAAACAAATGATCCTAGTCATGTATATCTTCGCCAACTTAGCACCGGTGTAAGTGGTCTTAACTGGAATGAAATGTGCTACCTTCGTCAAACGATCAACTACTACCCATATCGAGTCGTAGCCTGCTTTTGTCCTGGGTAGTCCTGTGATAAAATCCATGCCTATCTTATCCCACTTCCACTCGGGTATCGGCAATGGTTGTAACAATCCTACTGGCTTCTGATGTTCTGCCTTTACTCTCTGACATACGTCACAAACTGCTACATATGCTGCAATATCTTTCTTCATTCCGGTCCACCAGAATGTTTCCTTCAAATCCAAATACATCTTGGTATTCCCTGGGTGAATCGAATATGGTGAATCATGTGCCTCTTGCAAAATCAACTTCCTGATCTCCGGGTCATTTGGCACATAAATACGGTCCTCAAACCATAAGGTATCGTGCTCATCCTCACGAAATCCCTTTGCTTTTCCTTTGCTCAATTTCTCTTTTATAGCAGCAATCTCCTTGTCAGATTTCTGAGCTTCTCTGATCTTATCCATCAATGTTGACTGAATCTCCAATGTTGCTAATAGCCTCTCGGAACTATTTCCAAACATAGCTCACGAAGGTTTTCTGCTAACTCCTTTGGTACTTCTCCCGTCATTAGAGTATTGACATGGCTCTTACGGCTCAATGCGTCAGCTACTACATTAGCTTTTCCAGGATGGTAATGCAATCTCATATCATAATCCTTGATGAGCTCCAACCATCTCCTTTGTCGGAGGTTCAACTCCTTCTGAGTGAAAATGTACTTCAAACTCTTGTGATCCGTGTACACCTCACAATGATTTCCAATGAGGAAATGTCTCCACGTCTTCAATGCATGCACTACGGCTGCTAACTACAAATCATGCGTGGCATAATTCAACTCATGAGGCTTCAGTTGCCGTGAAGCATACGAAACAACTCTTCCTTCCTGCATAAGCACTGCTCCAAGTCCTCGACGTGAAGCGTCGCAATACACCTCATAATCCTTGGTCTGATTTGGCAAAATCAATACTGGTGAGGTAACCAAGCGTTTCTTCAACTCCTGGAAACTAGCCTCACACTCCTCAGTCCATTTGAACTTAGTATCCTTCTTCAACAATTCGGTCGTAGGCTTTGCAATCTTTGAAAAGTTCTCAATGAATCTCCGGTAGTATCCTGCGAGTCCAAGAAAACTCCGGATCTCTCCAACTGTTGTTGGTGCTTCCCATTCGGTTACGGTCTCAACCTTAGTGGGGTCAACTGCTATACCTTCTCCAGATATAACGTGTCCGAGGAATCCAACTTCCTTCAACCAAAACTCACATTTGCTGAATTTGGCGTATAACTGATGTTCCCTTAGTTTCTCCAAAACCAAACGCAAATGCTCCTTATGCTCCTCTTCATTCTTTGAATAAACTAGGATGTCATCAATGAACACTACGACGAACTTATCCAAAAACTCCATAAACACTTTGTTCATCGGGTTCATAAAATAGGCAGGTGCGTTAGTCAATCCAAATGACATAACGGTATACTCATACAGTCCATATCTTGTGGTGAATGCTGTCTTAGGTATGTCCTGCTCTCGAATCTTCAACTGATGGTACCCTGATCGCAAATCGATCTTGGAGAACACTTTAGCTCCTTGCAACCGATCAAACAGATCGTTGATAATTGGCAGTGGGTACTTGTTCTTGATGGTTACTTCATTCAATCCCCGATAATCTACAACCATCCTTAATGATCCATCCTTCTTTTCCACTAGAAGTACGGGTGATCCCCAAGGCGAAGAACTTGGGCGAATGTAACCTTTATCCAATAACTCCTTAATCTGATTCTTAATTTCCACCAAATCCTTTGCTGGCATCCGGTACGGTCGCTTCGATATTGGGCCTGTACCTGGCAATAACTCAATCAAAAACTCAATGTCTCTATCCGGTGGCATGCCTGGTAATTCCTCAGGAAATACATCAGGAAAATCCTTTACCACTGGTACTTCCTCTTGCACAACTCCCGTTAGGCAGTTTACTTGTGTCCTGTTTGGCACATGCCGGGATACATACTTGATCCTTCTTCCTTCTGGTGTGGTAAGCAAAATTGACTTACTAGCACACTCAATATTCCCTTCATACTTTGATAACCAATCCATGCCTAATATCACATCCAATCCTTGAGATTCCAATACTATTAGGTCTGAGGGAAACACATAGTTACCAATCCTTAATGGTAAATCCGGGGTCATGTCTCGGAGGCATTTGAGGGTTTAGAAAAGACGAGATATAAGAATAGAGTGGGGTCTAAAGAGAAAACACTACCCATATGCACATGAGGCAAAAGCACACAATTCACTTCAATCAATCAAACAAGGGCTTACAATCGGTCTAAAACTATCGCAAAAGTGCTCGACTATAATGTTTACATGGGGGAAATACTACTACTATCTGGTGGTCATCTAGAAATTTGAACCGGTGGAAGACTCCATGATATCTGCTCCAGCTTCGTCTTCAAAGTCGGGTTCACTTGGATCCGAATCGGTGTCATCGATGATGATGTAGTTGTCCGGACATGCGACGTACTCGTCATCCTCCTTGGATGCTAACTTCCTCTTGAGTTCTTCAATCTCCTGCTTAAGATCGCCATTGTGCCTTGCTAGAGCTACGATCTCATCCATGCAGTCCTTGCGTGTAGACTTCAGTTCTCCTTCTAGCTCGATGATCCTTGCCTTTGCATTCTTCAACTCTATCATATCATTGCACATCTGGTTCTCGTGGCGGCGAATGTGCTGGTTTAACTCTTGGATGAAAGATGCAATGGATCTATCCTTCTTGGTGCTGACTAACTCCCATTGTTCATCTCGGCGTCCGCAGATCTGGTAGATAGTGTCCTTGAGGTCTTCTTGATATACTTCTCCAATGCGTCCTATGAGCTGCCATGCTCTTTCCCAGACTCCAGGTTGGTGCATTGAAAACGCTATCTATGGGCTTCGTGATTGGCGCGAATGTTCTTCCCGGAACGTGAGCTTGAATCTTCCAGCGCTCCTCTTCAGGCAGAGTGGCGTTGAAGGTTCTCGTGAAGCTTGGTAATCCAATGTTCAGGTACTTGGTGACTTCCTTCAGGTGAAATCCAAATGGTGTGCCTTCATCCGGTTGAGCGTACTTAATCTTCGCGTGCGTCATCCTAAAAGAGTAGAAAAGATGAGGAGTTAGAAAATGAGAAGAGAATGGTGATCTATGGCTTTAACTTAGTGGTCGTGTCCTACAGTCAGCGTGTGCTCTGATACCATCTCTGTGGCGACCCGACCCGAATGGATCAAGTCTACTGTGCTCGGGTGTCATCCCTGGATCAGTAATGCTGACACCACACAGTACATCGAAGGATTTATAGCATAGTGGCAATCACACACTTATTACAACGTTATCTCAAAGAGAACTTATTACAATAAATATGGCTTAAGGCCATCTATAACGATAACAGCGGAAGACTTGGAAGATAAATGGGTCCATCAACTCCAACGGCATCACTGAGTATAGGACCATGACCTAAAAGCATCTTACTCGTCGTCTGAAAAGTCTGCAACATGAGAAGTTGCAGCCCGAAAACGGGTTAGCACATGGAATATGCTGGCAATGTAACACATAGAGAGTAATGGAATGAAACAGCTATACTATATGCATATATGGCTGGTGGAAAGCTCTATGGTTACAGTTTTGAGTAAAGCCAGTTTTTCCCTACTTCAAAGGAATAAATTTATTTAACTATCATGGTGGTTGTGAAACATTGAGAATGGTTGACAGCATTCTCAATCCCAATTAAAAATAATTAAAACCCAACAACATTAATTAGAAGTAACATGTTGAGATTCACATGATATTCAAGTACTAGATACTCAAGTTGTCCATAACCGGGGACACGGCTAATCATGATTAGTTTGTACACTCTGCAGAGGTTTGCGCACTTTTCCCCACAAGACTCGATCGCCTCCGTTTGGTTTCTCGCACTACAGGGTGTTTGAGAAGACGGATGACCGAGACACAGTCTTTCAGAAGCGCTAGCACCTTACGATGGGTAGACCGGTACACCTACTTTCCCCTACATCTGCTAGTCTACCACTGTAAGAGTTCGCACAACTTACTCAACTATGCCAGAGCCCATAATGGCTTGTGGCTGCACACGGAAGTTTCTAGCATGAAAGATCTTATGATCCCTTTGAGCCTGGGTGGCGGTCCAAAAAAAACAGGCAAGTCCTGATAGACATCAGGTGCCTCAATCCACCCAGATGTGTGTTTAAGTTGCCACCTTAGATAAACCATTAATTAACAATACTCACATCTGTCATGGATATCACTCACCCAATCCACGTCTACTAGCATAGCATGGCATAATAAGCAAACGTAGAAGTAACTCCCAAAGGTTTCATAATAAACAGGTAATAGGTACTACCTCATCTACTTCCCATCCCACAGTTTAATTAGATCCTAATCATGCAATGTGTGAGGATTGATCTAATGCAATAAAACATGGGTCGTAGAGAGGTATGATCAAAGTGTTACTTGCCTTGCTGATGATCCACGAGACCTAGGGAATCGAAGTAACAGGCGGCGCAATCGGGTGATCTATCGCAGACAAACAACAAGCATACAATAAGTACTCATCTAATGCACAGGTAAAACTCGAACAAGAGAACGAACCAGGAAGTTCAACTTAAGAACTCCGGTTGCAAAGAAAGAACGAACCGAACAAAGAAACCGAAAACAAACGGCGGAAGAAAATAACTCGGTTCTAGCAAGTTGAAACTAGGTCAAATTTTACCAGGGCAAAAACTTGTTTAAGTTGATTAGACGGAACGGCAGTTTTGAAACGAAACTCCAGGCACTTGAATCACCTGATTCCGATAAACGAGCGAGAAAATAAACTAGAACGAAGATCAGATCTGAGATCGCGATCGCGGAATAAATCCGACGAGAAGAAAAAGAAGAACGGTTAAACGAACGGACGTTCGTTAACCTAGAAGAATCCGGTGATCACGTTCGTTAGGACGAACGGTCCGGCGAACGGTCCAAAGGCAACTAAATCGGAAAAGAAAACGAATCCGATCTAGGGTTTCAGAGAAGAAAACCGAAACGAAAAACCGATCTAGAAAACCGGAACGGTTTAGAGAAGAACCGGAAAGAAAACGAATCGGAAGAGAAGAAAAAGAATCGGAACGATTAGAAGAAAATGATCCAAGGAAAAGAGACACGGGGCAACCTCCGACGAGGTCTCCGGTGTGGGGCTCCGGCGGCGGCGGCGTAGGGCGGCGGCGTGGGCAAGGTGCGGCGGCGGCGCGTGGGCAAGGTGCGGCGGCGGCGCGGGTGTGGTGGAGGCTTGGGGCTTGGGGCTTGGTTTGATGATTTAGAGGGGGTGGTGTTGGGGTATTTATATAGGTGAGGGGAGAGGAGACTTGGGGTAGGGGACAAGAAATAGAGTAGGAATAAGAGTCCTAGAAGAAAAGGAAAACGGAACAAAGGAAAAAAAGGGGCTACCGGCCTTAGTCCAAGCCGGACTCGGCTTCGAGCGAAGAGGCGGCGGCCTCGCCTGGCGCCTGGCGCCTGCGCGCGTGCGGCTGGGGCCTGGCCGGCCGGCTGGCTGGCTGGGCCTTGGCCCAAGGCGCTGCTCTTTTTTTTAAACAGTTTCGCGCGCAGAAAAACACAGAAAAGAAAATCTAAACGGGCTCCAAAATTCCTAAAGTAAATTTTCCCCGACTCCTAAAAATGAGACGAACAAAATGAACTTTTCTCCGGACCTAAAATGCAATTTTCGAAAACGCACATTTTTCCCTATCCAAATAAAAATGCAAATAAACACCGGAAAACGAAATTTGATCTATTTATTAAATCTTCATTTTTCCTATATTTGGGAAAGTCATATTATTCCCTCTCTTATATTTTTTTGACACCGGAAAAATAATTGAAGATAAAATAAATAAATCAAATGATCCTCTTTTCAAAATTTGAGAAAACTCAAATATGAAAATAACGAAATCTCCAACTCTCTCCGAGGGTCCTTGAGTTGCGTGAAATTTCTAGGATCAACCAAAATGCAAGAAAAATATGCTATGCATGATGATCTAGTGTATAACATTCCAAATTGCAAATTTGGGATGTTACATAATACTTCATCAAGTTCTACTTTCCTCCCACTTATTTATTTCGAGAGAAACTCTTTCTCTAGAAAGGACCCATTCTTGGCAACAAAGATCTTGCCTTCGGATCTGTGGTAGAAGGTATACCCAATAGTTTCTTTAGGGTATCCTATGAAGACGCATTTTTCCGACTTGGGTTCGAGCTTTTCAGGTTGAAGTTTCTTGACATAAGCATCGCATCCCCAAACTTTTAGAAACGACAGCTTAGGTTTCTTCCCAAACCATAATTCATACGGTGTCGTCTCAACGGATTTCGACGGAGCCCTATTTAAAGTGAATGCGGCAGTCTCTAAAGCATAGCCCCAAAATGACAGCGGTAAATCGGTAAGAGACATCATAGATCGCACCATATCCAATAGAGTGCGATTACGACGTTCGGACACACCATTACGCTGAGGTGTTCCAGGCGGCGTGAGTTGTGAAACTATTCCACATTTTCTTAAGTGTGTGCCAAATTCGTGACTCAAGTATTCTCCCCCACGATCTGATCGCAAGAACTTGATTTTCTTGTCACGTTGATTCTCAACCTCACTCTGAAATTCTTTGAACTTTTCAAAGGTCTCAGACTTGTGTTTCATTAAGTAGACATACCCATATCTACTCAAGTCATCAGTGAGGGTGAGAACATAACGATAGCCACCGCGAGCCTCAACACTCATTGAACCACACACATCAGTATGTATGATTTCCAATAAGTTGGTTGCTCGCTCCATTGTTCCTGAGAACGGAGTCTTGGTCATTTTACCCATGAGGCATGGTTCGCACGTGTTAAATGATTCGTAATCAAGAGACTCTAAAAGTCCATCTGCATGGAGCTTCTTCATGCGTTTGACACCTATGTGACCAAGGCGGCAGTGCCACAAATATGTGGGACTATCATTATCAACCTTACATCTTTTGGTATTCACACTATGAATATGTGTAGCATTACGCTCGAGATTCATTAAGAATAAACCATTCACCATCGGAGCATGACCATAAAACATATCTCTCATATAAATAGAACAACCATTATTCTCGGATTTAAATGAGTAGCCATCTCGAATTAAACGAGATCCTGATACAATGTTCATGCTCAAAGCTGGCACTAAATAACAATTATTGAGGTTTAAAACTAATCCCGTAGGTAAATGTAGAGGCAGCATGCTGACGGCGATCACATCGACCTTGGAACCATTCCCGACGCGCAACGTCACCTCGTCCTTCGCCAGTCTCCGCTTATTCCGCAGCTCCTGCTTTGAGTTACAAATGTGAGCAACCGCACCGGTATCAAATACCCAGGAGCTACTATGAGTACTGGTAAGGTACACATCAATTACATGTATATCACATATACCTTTAGTGTTGCCGGCCTTCTTGTCCGCTAAGTATTTGGGGCAGTTCCGCTTCCTGTGACCACTTCCCTTGCAATAAAAACACTCAGTCTCAGGCTTGGGTCCATTCTTTGGCTTCTTCCCTGCAGCTTTCTTACCGGGCACGGCAACTCCCTTGCCGTCCTTCTTGAAGTTCTTCTTACCCTTGCCTTTCTTGAACTTAGTGGTTTTATTCACCATCAACACTTGATGTTCCTTTTTGATTTCTACCTCCGCTGATTTCAGCATTGAATATACCTCAGGAATGGTCTTTTCCATCCCCTGCATATTGAAGTTCATCACAAAGCTCTTGTAGCTCGGTGGAAGCGACTGAAGGATTCTGTCAATGACCGCGTCATCAGGGAGATTAACTCCCAGCTGAGTCAAGCGGTTATGCAACCCAGACATTTTGAGTATGTGCTCACTGACAGAACTATTTTCCTCCATCTTACAGCTGAAGAACTTGTCGGAGACTTCATATCTCTCGACCTGGGCATGAGCTTGGAAAACCATTTTCAGCTCTTCGAACATCTCATATGCTCCGTGTCTCTCAAAACGCTTTTGGAGCCCCGGTTCTAAGCTGTAAAGCATGCCGCACTGAACGAGGGAGTAATCATCGGCACATGACTGCCAAGCGTTCATAACGTCTTGGTTCTCCGGGATAGGTGCGTCACCTAGCGGTGCTTCTAGGACATAATCTTTCTTGGCAGCTATGAGGATGATCCTCAGGTTCCGGACCCAGTCCGTATAGTTGCTGCCATCATCTTTCAGCTTGGTTTTCTCTAGGAACGCGTTGAAGTTGAGGACAACGTGGGACATTTGATCTAGAAGACATATTGTAAAGATTTTAGACTAAGTTCATGATAATTAAGTTCATCTAATCAAATTACTCAATGAACTCCCACTCAGATAGACATCCCTCCAGTCATCTAAGTGAAACATGATCCGAGTTAACTAGGCCGTGTCCGATCATCACGTGAGACGGACTAGCCAACATCGGTGAACATCTTCATGTTGAT
Organism: Triticum urartu; assembly: GCF_003073215.2. Lineage (NCBI taxonomy): Eukaryota > Viridiplantae > Streptophyta > Magnoliopsida > Poales > Poaceae > Triticum > Triticum urartu. The sequence goes on from NC_053025.1 coordinate 196,627,010, forward strand.
CGTATCTCCTATACGACTCATGCTCGACCTTTCGGTCTTCCGTGTTCCGAGGCCATGTCTGTACATGCTAGGCTCGTCAAGTCAACCTAAGTGTATTGCGTGTGTAAATATGGCTTACACCCGTTGTATTCGAACGTTAGAATCTATCACACCCGATCATCACGTGGTGCTTCGAAACAACGAACCTTCGCAACGGTGCACAGTTAGGGGGAACACTTTCTTGAAATTATTACGAGGGATCATCTTATTTAAGCTACCGTCGTTCTAAGCAAATAAGATGTAAAACATGATAAACATCACATGCAATCAAATAGTGACATGATATGGCCAATATCATTTGCTCCTTTTGATCTCCATCTTCGGGGCTCCATGATCATCGTTGTCATCGGCATGACACCATGATCTCCATCATCATGATCTCCATCATCGTTTCTTCTTGAAGTTGTCTCATCATCTATTACTTCTACTACTATGGCTAACGCTTTAGCAATAAAGTAAAGTAATTACATGACGTTTATGTTGACACGCAGGTCATAAATAAATAAAGACAACTCCTATGGCTCCTGCCGGTTGTCATACTCATTGACATGCAAGTCGTGATTCCTATTACAAGAACATGATCATCTCATACATCACATATATCATTCATCACATCCTTTGGCCATATCACATCACAAAACACTTGCTGCAAAAACAAGTTAGACGTCCTCTAATAGTTGTTGCAAGTTTTTACGTGGCTGCTATAGGTTTCTAGCAAGAACGTTTCTTACCTACGCCAAAACCACAATGTGAATTGCCAATTTCTATTTACCCTTCATAAGGACCCTGTTCATCGAATCCGATCCGACTAAAGTGGGAGAGACAGACACCCGCCAGCCACCTTATGCAACTAGTGCATGTCAGTCGGTGGAACCAGTCTCACGTAAGCGTACGTGTAAGGTCGGTCCGGGCCGCTTCATCCCACGATGCCGCTGAATCAAGATAAGATTAGTAACGACAAGCAAATTGACAATATCGACGCCCACAACTGCTTTGTGTTCTACTCGTGCATAGTAACTACGCATAGACCTAGCTCATGATGTGTAACGCCCTCGATGCGGCTATATCTCCCACGTGTTGAAGCACGACTTAGAGGCATAACCGCATTGAAAGCAATGTCGCAAGTGAGGTAATCTTCACACAACCCATGCAATACATAAGGGAAAGAGATACATAGTTGGCTTACAATCGCCACTTCACACAATACATGAATAAAGCAATACATCTTCCAGATACAATGAAGGTCCGACTACGGAACCAAAATAAAAGAAGACTACCCCAAATGCTACACAGATCCCCCATCGACCCCAACCGGGCTCCGCTACTGATCAACTAGAATGAAACAACATAAAGGACAAGATCTTCGTCGAGCTCCTCCTGAGCTTGGTTGCGTCATCTGCACGGTTCAACGGCACCTGCAAGCTGGTTTTGAAAGTATCTGTGAGTCACGGGGACTCAGCAATCTCACACCCTCACGATCAAGACTATATAAGCTTATGGGCAAGGTAAAGGTATGAGGTGGAGCTGCAGCAAGCGACTAGCATATATGGTGGCTAATATACGCAAAGGAGAGCGAGAAGAGAAGGCAAAGCACAATCGAACAACTATGATCAAGAAGTGATCCTAGAACAACCTACGCCAAACATAACTCCAACACCGTGTTCACTTCCCAACTTAGCCCATCACAAGCTCTCACGGTCAAGGAAGGACATTCCTTCTAGCGGGAAGACCCGATCAGACTCGGAATCCCGGTTATAAGACATTTCGACAATGATAAAACAAATCCAGCAACACCGCCCGAATGTGCCGACAAATCCCGATAGGAGCTGCACATATCTCGTTCTCAGGGCACACTCAGATGAGCGCTCCATACAACTAAAACCAAACCTCGAGTTTCCCCGAGGGGGCGCTGCACAGGACTCTAGTTTGGACCAACACTCAGAGGAGCACTGGCCCGAGGGGGTTAAAAATAAAGATGACCCTTGAGTCCGCGAAACCCAAGGGAAAAAGAGGCTAGGTGGCGAATGGTAAAACCAATGTTGGGCATTGCTGGAGGAGTTTTATCCAAGGCGAACTGTCAAGGGGTTCCCATAATAGCCCAACCGCGTAAGGAACGCAAAATCCGGGAACATAACACCGATATGACGGAAACTAGGGCGGCAAGAGTGGAACAAAACACCAGGCATAAGGCCGAGCCTTCCACCCTTTACCAAGTATATAGATGCATTAATTAAATAAGATATATCGTGATATCCCAACAAGTAACCATGTTCCAACAAGGAACAAACTTCAATCTTCACCTGCAACTAACAACGCTATAAGAGGGGCTGAGCAAAGCGGTGACATAGCCAAACAACGGTTTGCTAGGACAAGGTGGGTTAGAGGCTTGGTTCACAATATGGGAGGCATGATAAGCAAGTGGTAGGTATCGCAGCATAGGCATAGCAAAAGAGCGAGCAACTAGCAAGCAAAGATAGAAGTGATTTCGAGGGTATGGTCATCTTGCCTGAAATCCCGCAAGGAAGAAGAACGAGTCCATGAAGAAGACAAATGGACGTAGACGAACGGGTCCTCACAACACGACGTTACTGGAACCAACCCGAAGAAGCAACACCGGAAAGAAGCAAACAACATAGTAAACAACCACGACATGAACATGGCAGGATGCACAATCAAGTATGATGCATGTCCGGTTTAGAGAAGCATGGCATGGCAAAATGCACAAACAACCCTACAAATTAAGCGGAGCTCAATATGCAACTCCGTTGCATATTGACAAAACACCACATTCAAGTTATTTAGTTCGATCTTGTTTATGTACCCAACAATATTAAATGTTGTTAAGCATGTCAAGAGGTGGAACATAAAGGGATAATCTATCGAAACAATTTAAATGGGGCCGGATATAGCAAACAACAAATCTGGTAAATCCCCATATGCATTAGTAAATTAATGCAAACAACAATTTAAACCATCTTAATGTTGTTAACATGATGCGGATGACATGTGCAAAATTATGCAAGTTTTAAAGAAAATGTTGATAAGAACATTATATGGAGCATTTGTCATCGTGGCGGAAAGAAAAGGGGTGCCACGGCAACGATAACAAAAATGGTGCCACTGCAACGTTCCGGTTCCGGTACTCGATTGAGATACCGATGCAAAGGGGAAGTGTGCGGATGCGTGCAAAAGATGGTGGGGCGCTCCCGGATACCGGGTTCCCACATGTCGGTGGCAAGGCAAAAGAGGGGCAACGTGCACCAATAGTTAAGACTCGAGGCAAAACAAGGGTGCATCTCATACAACATGCATTCATTCACGGGCGCCGTCTTGGCGGTTATACCTTCCAGGTGCATTCTCGGAGCGGTTCGGGTTCGTAGAGGAAGTAGTCATCCATGACGACGGTAGTTGTACACGGGCCTTCGGCCACGAAAGTAGTCGTACAATGTTTTCGTAGAGGGACTTGACGAATCCGAGTAACTTGGGTTCGACGGTGGTCGTTCACATCCATAGTCGCACAAGGTTCCATAAATGTTCGGGGTCTCGGCGAGGAACTCGGCGTTTCGGTGCGGTGTAGGGGTACATGTCGATGGTCGTCGTGGTACTTGGTGTTTCGCACTTGCCGATCTCGTCAACCCGAAGGGGTACTTGGTACAATCCGCATAGTCATGCACTTGTCGTCGAGGAACTTGACGGATCCGAGGCTTCTGGAGGCGACGGTAGTGGGACTTGGTGAAACCGAGTTCTTCAGAGGTCGTCATGGTACTTGTTCACGTTGTAGTCGTACACTTGGTCTTGTTGGATTCGCGACAACGGTAGTGGAACTTGACGCTTGAGGTTCAAATACGAGGTTGGATGTGCAGCCATTCATAGTCAAACTTGGCGCCTCCGGGTCATGTACTTGGCGAGTTTGCATGTAGAGGTACTTGGCAAAAATCCTGGAGATGATGCGTCCGCGTACGGTTCTTGGCGACGTTCTTGTTGGTCCAAAAAAGAAGCAAGACAAGAGGCTGGAGGTGCAGCAGCGGTGATAGCACGACTTGGCCGCGGGGTGAGGTGCGGGGCAGGAAGCAGGAGCAGAGGGGTGAATGAGCGGAGCAGAGGAGCAGCGCTCATGCTCAGCAGCAGAGCGGCGGCTTCGCGGGCCTCAGGCGGTGGGCGACAGCAGGATCCGAGCCGCAGAGAGATGGTCTCGGGCGCGAGGACTCGACGGCGCCCGATTCCGGCGGGGTCGAGGGAGGAGCGGGCGGCGACCTCCAGGCGGTCCTAGCAGAGGAGGCAGCACCTTCGGCGGGACAAGGTGGTGGTCGTCGACGCGGCCGTACGGCGGGCCAGCGTCCAGAGGAGGCTCGGCGGAGGAGCGGCGAGCACTTGAAGGTCGAGGTCGCCGGCGGCTGGATGGAGGTCCGGCAGTAGGACGCGAGCTTCGGTGGTGGCACTGGCAACAAGGAGCAACTCCGGCGATGGCGCTCGCTAGCGCGGCATCGGAGGCGGCAGGGTGTGAGGTGAAGGCCGGCAGCGTTGGCGTTGAAGATCGAGAGGGAGGAGGGGGTTCGAGCGAACGAAGATGGGAAACGAGCCAAGGCTCTCTCTGGCGGCGCGAGGGAACACGAGAGGGAGAGGCCAGGGTAACAAGAGAGAGGGCTAGCGAGCGAGGGGATCGGGCTAGGGTTAGCACTGGTGGGGGTCGGCTGGGCCTAAGGGCCGGCGCGGGAGGTCTGCTGGCCTCGCTGCGGGAGGCCTAGGTGGGCTGGCGCGAGAGTGGCCTAGGGAGGCCCAGTTGGGCTCTCTGCTCTCTCTCTCTCTCTCTCTTTAACAGAGAAGAGAAAAAAAGAGAGTTAAAGAATTATAAGAAGATGCCATGATCAAGAATAAAAATGGTGGGACATATTTGTAAGGCTTTATAGAATACTTCCAACCCAACAAAAATGGTTCCAACGAAATAGGGGCAGTTAAATCCAAGATTATTAAACTTGCACCGAAGAAGTTTGAATGGATTCTAAACTTTAGGTGTGCCCAAAAATGTTAAGAATTTAGGAGGAGCCTCGATTGAAGAGATGAGAAAAATTGGCAAGGTTTGAAGGTCAACTCGAAGAGGAATAGACATGGGAAAATATTTTGCACGTGTGTTATGGTGAATTCCAAATAAATGGAATATTTTATAATACCTCCACTAATGTCGGGAGGATATGTTATAAAGAGAAGTCACTCTTCCCTCGATTTAAATGGATCGAAGATCCACACAAATTATTTAGTTGAGATGCAAAAGATTATGACATGATGATATGATATGCAATGCATGACACGCAAGCAATGACAAGGCAACGACAGCGAATAAGCGGAGGACACCTGGCACATCAGTCTCGGGGCGTTACAACGCTCCACCACTACGAGAGGATCTCGACCCGAGATCTAGAATGGCACCAGAGGGAAAACGGAAAAGAAAGAGGAGAGGTAAAACTAAGTTGCTCCTTTGACCAATGAGTGAAACCAAAGAACCTTGCAAAGGTTAAGCCATTTTGAGAAAAGAAAAAAAACAACGGAGATGATCGAAGCTGAAAACACTCCGTTAGAAAAGAGGAACAAGGGAGAACAACTTCGGGCAGCACTCTGATTGAAAAGAAAAGGAATTATATAAGAACTTGATAAGATGAGAAGATACTTGATGAAATCAGAATACACTGCCTCCGGAACTATTGAAAGAATGGCACAATGGGTAAGAACGATTTCAAGCGGCAGTCCAGTTGAGAAGGGAGGCAAAACTTGACAGGATGGGAAGAACTCGAAAAGCAGGCACGACACTCTGGTTAAAAGGATAAGGACGAAAAGAACACAATCCTGACAAAACAAGAAGATGGGTTGCAGAGAGCAACATCACAACGCCTCTGGAACAAAGGGAAAACAAGATCTTGAGAGATCACGGTTACAACAAATGCTAGAACGGAGTTGTTGGAAAACCAACAACGAAAAGAATAAGCTTGATATGGTCTTATGGAATACATCTCAAAATATGAGGTGACAACCTGCCACTCACGGAAAAAAGAAATGGATTGGTATGAAACAAGGAGACGAGAAAGCTATTTCACCGGGAGGATAACGAAGAACTTGGGTCTTTTATAAGCACCATAGATAGCAACAAACCTTAGGGAAGGCTTAGGTGAAATATAACCCAAGATAACTCCAATGACGAGCTTGATGGATTTAAAATATCTCATTCTTGATAACTTGTGAATCATGAAACACGAAGGAAAATTTTCAACAATGACATAACACCACCTCAAAAGATAAGATAGAACGAATTGTCCTCCAGATTACAAAATGAAGAAAACTTGAGCTCCTCTGAAAAGAATCTCAATGAACACTTCGGAGAAGGAATTAAATCCTTGCTGAACCATCATGTAGAACCTTCATGAAGAACTCCGATAACAAAAGGATGATCAAAACGGAATGAAGTAGAAGATGAAAACACAAGTTGAATCATTGCAATGATTAGATGGATCTTCACGACGAGATAATTGAGAGAGCTTGGAACTCTGAAAAAAAAGATGAGACACATGAAATCGAGAATTTGATTAACCTCCGGAATAAGGAATAGAATTTACATGATGAAACAAGAATAAGAATTACATTATGCTTATCCTTCATCAATTAAATTGATGACAAGCAACGGATTTGGCATACCACTTATACTCATAGAAAGATTAAGATAGATATAGTGCAAACATGAGAAAAGACCTCAACGATCCACCAGTAGAATTTGAAAACAACCAATGAATTGATATGATAAATGAAGCAAGAAGAATCTTGGAAGAACCACCGTAAGAATTAAAATGAACGAAGTAAAGGGATGAATCACTGGTAAGAAAATAGAGAAGGAATGAAGATACTTGAGGGAATTTAGCTACATGAGAACGAAAAAGATCACAAGCTGATACGAGAAAGCTTGAATGATGCACCGGTAAGATTTGGATAACGAGAGCTGAAAGCTGGAATGAATAATATTTGAAAAGATGGCCTTCGGAGGAAAGAAATGGAAACAACTCATGAAATGCTCCGGATGGTTGAAAAGAATTCTCACAATCGAAAACAACTATGAGAGGATGGCATCAAGCTAGAACCATGAATCTTCGAGAGAATGGACCAAGATTTATAGGAAACACTTCTTTGGTCTTCAAAATCTAAGAATGACGACGAGATACGGCACCATGAATTATTGAGGCACTCCGGAATGAAGAATAGAAAGGTTGAGCCAACGATGAAAAGAATTCGACAGATCTTGGAGAAAAACATAAGACTGATGATAATTCATTCTTATGTCAAACTTAAAAAGATTTGATAATCGCTCCGGGAAAATAAGAAGAGTCAGGTAAGATCCTGGGAAAAGACCTGTGGGTTAGGGCCCACTCAAAAGAAACACCGTTGAAAAGATTACTTGAAAAGGAGAATGCACCGGTTGAATTAAATGAATTGAATGAGATAACATCCTCGAAAGAGCTTGAACAAATGTAGAGTGGAAGCACGAATCTTCGAGATATCTACAGCACTTCGGAACAATTAAATAGTGAGAAGTGAATGAATATGAGGTGCACCGGCATAAGAAAAGCATTGAAACGAGAAAAAGATATGATCGACAAAGCTTGAATTGAATCCACCGGAGAAGAAAAAAATGACGAATGATGAACTTGGAGCTTCCTTAGTATCTTCATGAGAATCACCGGATAAGAACATTGACGGAAAAGGAATGGAGAGACTTCACGAGAATATAAAGGATACTTGATTAAAACATCGGATTCCTTAAAAAAAAAAGGGGGGGGGGGGGGGGAAAAAACAAAGGCAACTTGGAGACGGATGAAACAAACAACGTTGAGAGCTTAGGTTGAACCTTGCGGATGTTGAAGTGATCGGATCCACTTGAAGAGAAACACGCCAGTGAAAAAGGATTGACATGACAATCTCGATTATCAAGAAGGATTAGTATTCACATCGGAGTATAAGAACACCATTTGGGGAAGGTATGGAATCAACATTTGACATTGAAGCAACTCGAATACCACAACTCAAAAACAAAAACAAAGGATTGGCTTGCAGAATAAGCCGGAACAAACATATGATAGAGATTTCGTCCAAAGTTTTCGTGGTGGGGCCTACACGGGCTCGATCGTACAGTACCATCATGTACAAGGCAATGCACATGACATACGAAGCGTCCCCAAGTCGGCATAGCCAAGGACTCTTTAAGACACAACGAGACCACTGTAAAACCAACCTTGAATAGGCGGACCACTAGACGTCGAACCCCAATTTCAAATCATACATCTGTCGAAAAGATATCCTAAGAACTACTTGAATTCCTACTTATAAACTCCCGAAATTTTCTGGTTATGCAATCAGGTGTTGGGGATACAGGGGAAGCATAATATCTCACCCAAACTAACAAATCCTATATCCAGCTGTATCAATCCTTCAAGACAAAACCAAGAAACCTTCGGAAATCGTCTACCTCAACCTTCGAAAAGCATCCGTTATACGAGTTATGGCAATACTCCCGAACTCCCGCCCCAGTACTGGGTGGCGTCGAGGTTATCTCACCAACAACTGCATAAAAGAGATTTTCGATGTCGGCGAAACTAAACTCAGGTATTCCAGAACTGCAACGATAAAATTGTGACGACAACACCTCAGAGCTCAACTCCCCGGGACACTGCCACAACCTCTAAATGACAGGAGGCACCAAGAACAATGTTCTCGTCACAAATTGATCGAAACGATTTCAAGATACCCGCGTGATCCTAAAAAAATAGTGAAATTTGAGAAGAGAAGAGTCAAAACTCTACGTCAGGATGCCCTACCAGAGCGATGAAGGGACTGGGGACTAAAAAGAATTCCTAAACTCTTCGATATATAATTCCTAAATGACTCAAAACATTTTTCTAGACTCAAAAACGGCAGCTAATTCGATCAAGCAGTGGGGCTCCTAAGGTCGGGGAAGGCTCTGATTACCAACTTGTAACGCCCTCAATGCGGCTATATCTCCCACGTGTCGAAGCACGACTTAGAGGCATAACCGCATTGAAAGCAATGTCGCAAGTGAGGTAATCTTCACACAACCCATGTAATACATAAGGGAAAGAGATACATAGTTGGCTTACAATCGCCACTTCACACAATACATGAATAAAGAAATACATCATCCAGATACAATGAAGGTCCGACTACGGAACCAAAATAAAAGAAGACTACCCCAAATGCTACACAGATCCCCGATCGACCCCAACTGGGCTCCGCTACTGATCAACTAGAATGAAACAACATAAAGGACAAGATCTTCGTCGAGCTCCTCCTGAGCTTGGTTGCGTCATCTACACGGTTCAACGGCACCTGCAAGCTGGTTTTGGAAGTATCTGTGAGTCACGGGGACTCAGCAATCTCACACCCTCGCGATCAAGACTATATAAGCTTATGGGTAAGGTAAAGGTATGAGGTGGAGCTGCAACAAGCGACTAGCATATATGGTGGCTAACATATGCAAATGAGAGCGAGAAGAGAAGGCAAAGCACGATCGAACAACTATGATCAAGAAGTGATCCTAGAACAACCTACGCCAAACATAACTCCAACACCGTGTTCACTTCCCGGACTCCGCCGGAAAGAGACCATCACGGTTACACACGCGGTTGATGTATTTTAATTAAGGTCAACTTCAGGTTTTCTACAATCGGACATTAAAAATTCCCATCTGCCCATAACCGCAGGCACGGCTTTCGAAAGTTCAAAACCCTGCAGGGGTGTCCCAACTTAGCCCATCACAAGCTCTCACGGTCAACGAAGGATATTCCTTCTAGAGGGAAGACCTGATCAGACTCGGAATCCCGGTTACAAGACATTTCGACAATGATAAAACAAATCCAGCAACACCGCCCGAATGTGCCGACAAATCCCGATAGGAGCTGCACATATCTCGTTCTCAGGGCACACTCAGATGAACGCTCCATACAACTAAAACCAAACCTCGTGTTTCCCCGAGGGGGCGCTGCACAGGACTCTAGTTTGGACCAACACTCAGAGGAGCACTGGCCCGAGGGGGTTAAAAATAAAGATGACCCTTGAGTCCGCGAAACCCAAGGGAAAAAGAGGCTAGGTGGCGAATGGTAAAACCAATGTTGGGCATTGCTGGAGGAGTTTTATCCAAGGCGAACTGTCAAGGGGTTCCCATAATAGCCCAACCGCGTAAGGAACGCAAAATCCGGGAACATAACACCGATATGACGGAAACTAGGGCGGCAAGAGTGGAACAAAACACCAGGCATAAGGCCGAGCCTTCCACCCTTTACCAAGTATATAGATGCATTAATTAAATAAGATATATCGTGATATCCCAACAAGTAACCATGTTCCAACAAGGAACAAACTTCAATCTTCACCTGCAACTAACAACGCTATAAGAGGGGCTGAGCAAAGCGGTGACATAGCCAAACAACGGTTTGCTAGGACAAGGTGGGTTAGAGGCTTGGTTCACAATATGGGAGGCATGATAAGCAAGTGGTAGGTATCGCAGCATAGGCATAGCAAAAGAGCGAGCAACTAGCAAGCAAAGATAGAAGTGATTTCGAGGGTATGGTCATCTTGCCTGAAATCCCGCAAGGAAGAAGAACGAGTCCATGAAGAAGACAAATGGACGTAGACGAACGGGTCCTCACAACACGACGTTACTGGAACCAACCCGAAGAAGCAACACCGGAAAGAAGCAAACAACATAGTAAACAACCACGACATGAACATGGCAGGATGCACAATCAAGTATGATGCATGTCCGGTTTAGAGAAGCATGGCATGGCAAAATGCACAAACAACCCTACAAATTAAGTGGAGCTCAATATGCAACTCCGTTGCATATTGACGAAACACCACATTCAAGTTATTTAGTTTGATCTCGTTTATGTACCCAACAATATTAAATGTTGTTAAGCATGTCAAGAGGTGGAACATAAAGGGATTATCTATCTAAACATTTTAAATGGGGCCGGATATAGCAAACAACAAATCCGCTAAATCCCCATATGCATTAGTAAATTAATGCAAACAACAATTTAAACCATCTTAATGTTGTTAACATGATGCGGATGACATGTGCAAAATTATGCAAGTTTTAAAGAAAATGTTGATAAGAACATTATATGGAGCATTTGTCATCGTGGCAGAAAGAAAAGGGGTGCCACGACAACGATAACGAAAATGGTGCCACTGCAATGTTCCTGTTCCGGTACTCGATTGAGATACCGATGCAAAGGGGAAGTGTGCGGATGCGTGCAAAAGATGGTGGGGTGCTCCCGGATACCGGGTTCCCACATGTCGGTGGCAAGGCAAAAGAGGGGCAACGTGCACCGATAGTTAAGACTCGAGGCAAAACAAGGGTGCATCTCATACAACATGCATTCGTTCACGGGCGTCGTCTCGGCGGTTATACCTTCCAGGTGCATTCTCGGAGCGGTTCGGGTTCGTAGAGGAAGTAGTCGTCCACGGGATGGTAGGTGTACACGGGCCTTCGGCCACGGAAGTAGTCGTACAATGTTTTCGTAGAGGGACTTGACGAATCCGAGTAACTTGGGTTCGACGGTGGTCGTTCACATCCATAGTCGCACAAGGTTCCGTAAATGTTCGGGGTCTCGGCGAGGAACTCGGCGTTTCGGTGCGGTGTAGGGGTACATGTCGATGGTCGTCGTGGTACTTGGCGTTTCGCACTTGCCGATCTCGTCAACCCGAAGGGGTACTTGGTACAATCCGCATAGTCATGCACTTGTCGTCGAGAAACTTGACGGATCCGAGGCTTCCGAAGGCGACGGTGGTGGGACTTGGTGAAAATGAGTTCTTTGGAGGTCGAAACTTGACGCTTGAGGTTCAAATACGAGGTCGGACGTGCAGCCATTCATAGTCAAACTTGGCGCCTCCGGGTCATGTACTTGGCGAGTTTGCATGTAGAGGTACTTGGCGAAAATCCTGGAGACGATGCGTCCGCGTACGGTTCTTGGCGACGTTCTTGTTGGTCCAAAAAAGAAGCAAGACAAGAGGCTGGAGGTGCAGCAGCGGCGACAGCATGGCTTGGCCGCGGGGTGAGGTGCGGGGCAGGAAGCAGGAGCAGAGGGGTGACTGAGCGGAGCAGAGGAGCAGCGCTCATGCTCAGCAGCAGAGCGGCGGCTTCGCGGGCCTCAGGCGGTGGGCGACAGCAGGATCCGAGCCGCAGAGAGATGGTCTTGGGCGCGAGGACTCGACGGCGCCCGATTCCGGCGGGGTCGAGCGAGGAGCGGGCGGCGACCTCTAGGCGGTCCTAGTAGAGGAGGCAGCACCTTCGGCGGGAATAGGTGGTGGTCGTCGACGCGGCCGGACGGCGAGCCAGCGTCCAGAGGAGGCTCGGCGGAGGAGCGGCGACCGCTTGAAGGTCGAGGTCGCCGGCGGCTGGATAGAGCTCCGGCAGTAGGACGCGAGCTTCGGTGGTGGCGCTGGCAACAAGGAGCAACTCCGGCGATGGCGCTCGCTAGCGCGGCACCGGAGGCGGCAGGGCGTGAGGTGAAGGCCGGCAGCGTTGGCGTTGAAGATCGAGAGGGAGGAGGGGGTTCGAGCGAACAAAGATGGGAAACGAGCCAAGGCTCTCTCTCTGGCGACGCGAGGGAACATGAGAGGGAGAGGCCAGGGTAACGAGAGAGAGGGCTAGCGAGCGAGGGGATCAGGCTAGGGTTAGCGCTGGTGGGGGTCGGCTGGGCCTATGGGCCGGCGCGGTAGGTTTGCTGGCCTCGCTGCGGGAGGCCTAGGTGGGCTGGCGCGAGAGTGGCCTAGGGAGGCCCAGTTGGGCTCTCTGCTCTCTCTCTCTCTTTAACAGAGAAGAGAAAAAAAAAGAGTTAAAGAATTATAAGAAGAGGCCATGATCAAGAATAAAAATGGTGGGACATATTTGTAAGGCTTTATAGAATACTTCCAACCCAACAAAAATGGTTCCAACGAAATAGGGGCAGTTAAATCCAAGATTATTAAACTTGCACCGAAGAAGTTTGAATGGAGTCTAAACTTTAGGTGTGCCCAAAAATGTTAAGAATTTAGGAGGAGCCTCAATAGAAGAGATGAGAAAAATTTGGCAAGGTTTGAAGGTCAACTCGAAGAGGAATAGACATGGGAAAATATTTTGCACGTGTGTTATGGTGAATTCCAAATAAATGGAATATTTTATAATAGCTCCACTAATATCGGGAGGATATGTTATAAAGAGAAGTCACTCTTCCCTCCATTTAAATGGATCGAAAATCCACACAAATTATTTAGTTGAGATGCAAAAGATTATGACAAGGTGATATGATATGCAATGCATGACACACAAGCAATGACAAGGCAACGACAGCGAATAAGCGGAGGACACCTGGCACATCGGTCTCGGGGCGTTACATGATGCCACTGTAGGGGAACGTAGGAGAATTTTAAAATTTTCTACGCATCACCAAGATCAATCTATGGAGTCATCTAGCAACGAGGGAGAGAGGAGTGCATCTACATACCCTTGTAGATCACGCGAGGAAGCGTTCAAGAGAACGGTGTTGATGGAGTCGTACTCGACGTGATTCAAATCACCGATGACCAAGTGCCGAACGGACGGCACCTCCGCGTTCAACACACGTACGGTTGGGAAGACGTCTCCTCCAACTTGATCCAGCAAGGGGGGAGGAGAGGTTGATGAAGATCCAGCAGCACGACGGCGTGGTGGTGGAAGCAACGGTGATCTCGGCAGGGCTTCGCCAAGCGCAGGGAGACGGAGGAGTGTCACGGGAGGGAGAGGGAGAGGCCAGGGGCTTGGGTGCGGCTTCCCTCCCCCCCCACTATATATAGGGTGCCTAGGGGGGGGCGGCCCAAGGAGATCCAATCTCCTAGGCGGGCGGCGGCCAAGGGGGTGCCTTGCCCCCCAAGGCAAGGGTGGCGCCCCCACCCCTAGGCGCAGGGGTAGGCCCAAGGGGGGAGCACCAGCCCACTAGGGGCTGGTTCCCCTCCCACTTCAGCCCATGGGGCCCTCCGGGATAGGTGGCCCCACCCGGTGGACCCCCGGGACCCTTCCGGTGGTCCCGGTACAATACCGATTACCCTTGAAACTTTCCCGATGGCCGAAACTTGACTTCCTATATATAAATCTTTACCTCCGGACCATTCCAGAACTCCTCGTGAAGTTCGGGATCTCATCCGGGACTCCGAACAACTTTCGGGTTACCGTAGGCTAATATCTCTACAACCCTAGCGTCACCGAACCTTAAGTATGTAGACCCTACGGGTTCGGGAGACACGCAGACATGATTGAGATGCCTCTCCGGTCAATAACCAACAGCGGGATCTGGATACCCATGTTGGCTCCCACATGCTCCACGATGATCTCATCGAATGAACCACGATGTCGAGGATTCAATCAATCCATATACAATTCCCTTTGTCAATTGGTATGTTACTTGCCCGAGACTCGATCGTCGGTATCCCAATACCTAGTTCAATCTCGTTACCGGCAAGTCACTTTACTTGTGCCGTAATGCATGATCCCGTGATCAACCACTTGGTCACATTGAGCTCATTATGATGATGCATTACCGAGTGGGCCCAGAGATACCTCTCCGTCATACGGAGTGAAAAATCCCAGTCTCGATTCGTGCCAACCCAATAGACACTTTCGGAGATACCTGTAATGTACCTTTATAGTCACCCAGTTACGTTGTGACGTTTGGCACACCCAAGGCACTCCTACGGTATCCGGGAGTTGCACAATCTCATGGTCTAAGGAAATGATACTTGACATTCAGAAAAGCTACAGCAAACGAACTACACGATCTTTGAGCTAAGCTTAGGATTGGGTCTTGTCCATCACATCATTCTCCTAATGATGTGATCCCGTTATTAATGACATTCAATGTCCATATTCAGGAAACCATGACTATCCTTTGATCAATGAGCTAGTCAACTAGAGTCTCACTAGGGACGTGTTGTGGTCTATGTATTCACACATGTATTACGATTTCCGGATAACACAATTATAGCATGAACAATATAAAATTATCATGAACAAAGAAATATAATAATAACCATTTTATTATTGCCTCTAGGGCATATTTCCAACAACAATGTGTTCACAGGTGTGTAGCAGAACCCACTCATGCCTTGGAGCTTGCTACCGTAGTTCATTGACCGAGAATCTTGCAACGTCATCTCGTCGGTTTGTGTTGCTAATTTTCTTTTCCAGACATGCTGTCTGAAATCTTCTGTTCCCAACCAGATCTGAATCTCAGGCAGATATGATGGTTGGAACTTTTCCAAGATCTATGATATAGGTCCCGACAAGGTTGATGTTCTGGCCGACACACCTAGCCGAAATATCTATTATTGTAGTATCTTGACTAAGCAATTTGATCATTCTCTCCATGAGGATTCCGTGCGACTTATTCTAGATGTTGTTCCTTATGGATCCTTTGTCTTCCCGAAGTCCGACATATACTTGATGGCCACGTTAATGCTTTATGTATGACTGTGGTATGTAGAACATCAAGGAGAACATTAGAAGCGGAGTGCTAAATGTCTCTTGGTCGATCATCCAGATTTTGTTTCCTTGGCATTGCTAAGGTAAAAATCTGAGAAGGTGTTGTCTTCCTTTGCATCTGCATCCTCCATGATTATTCATCATGGTAGTATGATGTGTTGCCAGGATCCTCGGCACGGATGTTGGTAAAACCTTGATGAATACGGAAATGCTCAAGTTCTTGAGAGCACTCTTAGACACTAGGTTATATCCTCGGTATCAATTGGAATGTGCCTTCCTTTTGCCGAGTTGTTTTATAACCATAGTTTCCGTTCCAAACTAGGTATGCCATTCTTTTGAATTCCTTCAAACGATCAATTTTGAATTGCCTCAGGCTGGTATGAAGGGTTTCAATGATCTATGGATCAAAAGTAATTCTTTTGCCATTTAAGGGAATAATTCTATGAGTCACCTCCCCCGAGGTGTCCCGTTATGGAATCATGACAATTATCTCCTCGCTACTTTGAAACCATGCACCATCTTACCCAAGCGTGGAATGGTTGCCTATCAAGTTGAACCTTCATCATCTGTTTCCTTTCCATCACCCTTGATGTGTGTTTTGTGTCTCAGCTCAAGAGATGTTTCGACATCTCATTCCGTGAGTTGATCATGATTTGCTTGATCTTCATGAAGATCGATCACTGTAGAGTTTCTTTCCTTGTCATCGTGTTGGGTAAGTTCTCAAAAGCAAAGACGTCAAGATAAATTGGAGCAATGAATCAACATCTTCGAGAAGGGCAGTTGGATCGAGAAGATTGTGCTGGCTTTGTTTCTCCTCTGACTTCTTACCCTACGCTTGAATCTCAGATCGAGAAGGGTGAGTTGTCACAGCCCTAGAATTTGTTTGTAATTAGTTGCATCAGCACCCATGCATCATGTCTAAAATTTATTTGAAAGTTGAATTGGGGAAAGTGGAAAGCCTCAGAAATCATTTCAGAAAAATGATCAACATTAAAAATTGCTTCATATAACCCAAGAAAATGTTCCTGTTAAGCTATAAAAATATTGGCAAGAGGTAAAATTCAAACCAATATTTTTGGAGTCACAGAAATATTTATTTTGGGCATTTGAGTTAATCAAATAATTATTTGCATTGGATTTATACATGTGATATATTAACTATATGTCCAATAATTCTGATAATTGTTGAGGGGCTTTGGAATAATCCATTTAGTCCCTGCAAAAATTGTCAGAAGCAGAAGAATCAGTTTGGTTCAAAAACCAAATTAAAACAAATGTCAGAAATAGAAAACAGAAACTATATTGAAGGAAAGAGAGAGAAAGTTTTTACCTCGGCTTCTTACCTGCAGCAGAGCTGGCCCAGCTCCTGTTCTGTCCTAGCCCACCAGGGGCTCCCCGGTCTTCTTCCTCCTTTGACAGAAGGACAACGTGCGCGTGGCCGCCGCGCGCGAGCACACGCCCCGCCACCTCCTGCTTGCCGCCGAGCTTCTGGATGCCCCGGACGCCGACACGCACCCCCTGGAAACCTCTCACTCTCTCTCGTGCTTCTCCCCTCCTCTGCTCTCTCTACCTCTCGCGCCCGAGCGCAACCGTCACCACCGCTCATCGTTGCCACGTCCACCGGCCCTCCCTCGCCCATCCATCGTGTCCAGAAGAACCGCCGCAGTCCGCTACGTCGTCTCGCCCGAGCCCTGAGTGCTCGCGTGCCTCGACGCGACCACCCCGACCTCATCTTCGTCGTTCGGCCGCCGAGATCGCCGGCGACCTCCCGTACTCATCAGCCCCTCCCCGAGCTCACCGACTCACTCGTCGTGTTCTACGTGAGCTTCTAATCATCCTCCCCCTCTCCGTTCTCTCTCTTGCACTCTGTAGCCACCACGCCCCTCTCGCCCGACTGCGCCGCCTCCTGCACTCGCCACCGACACGACTCTGGCGACCATTTGGTCCGGGTGTTGTGTCCAACACACTCGCTGCCTCGCGTAGCCGCTGTAGGGGTCACGCATGCGCTTCCACGACCACTGCTACTGCATCACCGCGCTCACCCGAACGCCGCCGCTGCCCCGAGCTCGTTTCCGTCCAGCTCCGGCTGTCCCTGCTACAACCACATGCCGTGCTGGATGCGGGTGAGCTCCAGCTCCCCGCAACTGCCCTCGGCTGCTCGTTTGGGCGCCGGGGAAGCGATCCCGACGCGCTCCGCCGCGTCTGGACTCGCCGGTGGCTAAACGCCGGCGACCGCTGACCCGTTGACCGGCGTGGGTTGACCCCACTGCCCGGTTTGACCTCCCCCTCTCTCTCTCGCTGACTTGCAGGCCCCGCCCGACTAATTACTCTAGTTAGCACTAATTAACTAGTTAGGTTAGTTACTACAGTCACTGACTAGTGGGCCCTGCCCAGTTAGTTAGGGCTAACTAACTTAGTTAGTTGACTGGGTCACTGACCAGTGGGTCCCACTGGTCAGGTTTGACCTGGACCGACGCCTGTTGACTGCTGACGTCACCCTGACATAGTGCTGATGCAATAATGTAATTTCTGGATTAAAAACAATTCTGGAAATCCCTGAAATTGCTTTAAACTTCTAAAAACCATAGAAAATCAACCGTAGCTCAGAATTAAATAAATTATATATGTAAAATTATCAGAAAAATATGAAGAATCTGTTTATGCCATGTTCATGCATGTTTGAGCAAGTTAACATCACCAACTAGGACAATTCATGTTTATGGAATATATGGTATGTAGTTTTGGAGTTGGAATTTGCTATATGTTTGAATTCCACTTCAATTAATATGACTAACTGTTGCATTAGGTGAATTTAGTACCTTAACATGCCATGATCATACATCATGTTTGTTGCATTGCATTGATTGTGTTCCCTCTTGTTTGCCGGTAATTGTTCCCCCTCAGTAGACGTATGTTCCGACGATGAGATCGATGACACCGATGAAGAACTATACTATCTTCAGAAGTGCCAGGCAAGCAAAACCCCCTTGTCCATTCCGATACAATCCCACTCTCTCACTCCTGCTCTCTTTTACTGCATTAGGACAACAACGATTCAACTGTTACATGTTGCGGTAGTTGAACCCTTTTTCTCTGCATGACCTGTCATTGCCACAGTAAATAGATGAAACCCACTAGCATGAGTAGGAATTGTTTGAGCCCTGATGTGCCTACTCATTCATGCTTGTTGTCATGCCTGCTACTGCTTAGAGTTGAGTCAGGTCTGATTCATCAGGAATGAATTGGAACGCGGTGAACATGTCCTACTATTGAGAGCTAAGTGTGTGAACACGATTTGGTAAAGGTAGTGGTGAGAGGCCATGTAGGAGTACATGGTGGGTTGTCTCATTGCAGCCGTTCTTAGGAACTGAGTTCTGTGTTTGTGATCCATGAACAGTTACTACCACACATTGGGTTCTGGTAACTCGACCCCTCTCGACTTATTAATCCACTCGATCTCTGTCCAGGAGTTGCAACTAGTTTCTGGTGTTTGTAGGTAGTGTTAGTAGTCTACCAAGTGGCACCCGGTACAGGTGGGCTTGGGACAGACTAGGCACAGTGGCCGGTGTACCAAGTGGCACCCGGATGGTGGGCTTGGGAACCCCATACACATCGTTTGGGGCCGTGAGCGACACCCCGGCCGGATCTCCTTGCGGATGGAACCCGAATAGGCGATAAACCATGACGAGAGACTTGTGTGCTTTGACTTGTATGCTCTGAATGTTGGGTCATGAGACCCATGTTTGTATTATCTGGCTCTTCGGAGCCTAATGAATAAATACTCTGAGTCGTAGAGTCTTGTTGTGATGCCATGTTGTATTGCACATATTGAGCATATTGTGTGTATGATTGAAATGCTTGGTATGTGTGGGATCCGACAACCTAGTTGTTTATCCTTGGTAGCCTCTCTTATGGGGAAATGTAGTCTTGTGCTTCCATGAGCCATAGTAGTCCGCTACAGCCCGGTTCACCGGAGTCCTACTAGCCCAGCACTACTGCTCCGGAACACTTGACTGGCCGGCATGTGATTCACTTCGTTCCTGTGTCTGTCCCTTCGGGGAAATGTCACGCGGTGGCATCCGAAGTCCTGCTAGCCTGCTACAGCCCGGTTCACCGGAGTCCTGTTAGCCCAGTGCTATAACCCGGATTCGCACGCTGCTGACCGACATGTTCGATGTTGATTCATGTATGCCTGTCCCCGTAAGTTAGTGCCACTTTGGGTTCACGACTAGTCATGTCGGCCCGGGTTCTCTGTCATATGGATGCTAGCGACACTATCATATACGTGAGCCAAAAGGCGCAAATGGTTCTGGGCCATGGTAAGGCGACACCCGTGGGAATACCGTGCGTGAGGCCGCAAAGTGATATGAGGTGTTATCGGATAGATCGATGTGACTTGGAATCGGGGTCCTGACAGGGTGGCCCCTTCTGTACGACCAATGGCATGAGCCGCTGTCGTTGCTTGGGGAGGCTATGGCGGGCCAGCTCGCTGCGAACCCCTAGCTTTGGTGAAACCGAGCAGACTTTGGATGGTGGCACGCCGTTCGTCCATCTGCTCGGCTGCTGGCGGAAACCTTAGCATCAGTTGAGCCCGTGATAACCCACAAGTATAGGGGATAGCAACAGCTTTCGAGGGTAGAGTATTCAACCCAAATTTATTGATTCGACACAAGGGGAGACAAAGAATATTCTCAAGTATTAGCAGCTGAGTTGTCAATTCAACCACACCTGGAAACTTAGTATCTGCAGCAAAGTGTTTAGTAGCAAAGTAATATGATAGTGGTGGTAGCGGTAACAAAAGTAAAGACAGCAAAAGTAATGTTTTTGGTATTTTGTAGTGATTGTAACAGTAGCAGCGGGAAAGTAAATAAGCGAGAACCAGTATATGGAAAACTCGTAGGCACCGGATCAGTGATGGATAATTATGCCGGATGCGGTTCATCATGTAACAGTCATAACATAGGGTGACATAGAACTAACTCCAATTCATCAATGTAATGTAGGCATGTATTCCATATATAGTCATACGTGCTTATGGAAAAGAACTTGCATGACGTCTTTTGTCCTACCCTCCCGTGGCAGCGGGCTCCTATTGGAAACTTAGGGATATTAAGGCCTCCTTTTAATAGAGAACCGGAACAAAGCATTAGCACATAGTGAATACATGAACTCCTCAAACTATGGTCATCACCGGGAGTGGTCCCGATTATTGTCACTTCGGGGTTGCCGGATCATAACACATAGTAGGTGACTATAGACTTGCAAGATAGGATCAAGAACTCACATATATTCATGAAAACATAATAGGTTCAGATCTAAAATCATGGCACTCGGGCCCTAGTGACAAGCATTAAGCAAAGCAAAGTCATAACAACATCAATCTCAGAACATAATGGATACTAGGGATCAAACCTAACAAAACTAACTCGATTAGATGATAAATCTCATCCAACCCATCACCGTCCAGCAAGCCTACGATGGAATTACTCACGCATGGCGGTGAGCATCATGAAATTGGTGATGGAGGATGGTTGATGATGACGACGGCGACAAATCCCCCTCTCCGGAGCCCCGAACGGACTCCAGATCAGCCCTCCCGAGAGGTTTTAGGGCTTGGCGGCGGCTCCGTATCATAAAATGCGATGATTTCTTCTCTCCTATTTTTTTCTCTCCGAAAGCAAATATATAGAGTTGGAGTTGGCGTCGGAGGGCATCCAGGGGGCCCACGAGGTAGGGGGCGCGCCCTAGGGGGGGGCGCCCTCCCTCTTGGGAAGGGTGTGGGCCCCCTGGTCTTCATCTTTGGTGAGGATTTTTTATTATTTTCTCTAAGATGTTCCGTGGAGTTTCAGGTCATTCTGAGAATATTTATTTTCTGCACATAAAACAACACCATGGTAATTCCGCTGAAAACAGCGTCAGTCCGGGTTAGTTCCATTCAAATCATACAAGTTAGAGTCCAAAACAAGGGCAAAACTGTTTGGAAAAGTAGATATGACAGAGACGTATCAACTCCCCCAAGCTTAAACCCTTGCTTGTCCTCAAGCAATTCAGTTGACAAACTGAAAGAAAGAAAGAAAAACTTTTACAAACTCTGTTTGCTCTTGTTGTTGTAACTATGTCAAGCCAGCATTCAAGTTTTCAGCATAGATCATAACTAACCACATTTGCAATAATTCTCAGGTCTCATAATTACTCATATCAATAGCATAATCAACTATCAAGTCATAATAATAAATCTCGTATGACAACACTTTCTCAAAACAATCATAATATGATATAACAAGATGGTATCTCGCTAGCCCTTTCTGAGACCGCTAAACATAAATGCAGAGCACCTTTAAAGATCAAGGACTGACTAGACATTGTAATTCATGGTAAAAGAGATCCAATCATAGTCACACCCAACATAGATTAATAGTGACGAATGCAAATGACGGCTGTGCTCTCCAGCTAGTGCTTTTTAATCAGAGGGTGATGACTCAACATAAAAGTAAATGGATAGGCCCTTCGCAGAGGGAAGCAGGGATTTGTAGAGGTGCCAGAGCTCGGTTTTGAAATAGAGATAAATTTTATTTTGAGCGGTATACTTTCATTGTCAACATAACAACCAAGAGATAGCGATATCTTCCATGCTACACACATTATAGGCGGTTCCCAAACAGAATGGTAAATTTTATACTCCCCCTCCACCAACAAAAATCAATCCATGGCTTGCTCGAAACAACGAGTGACTCCAACATACATCAGGTCCCAGGGGGAGTTTTGTTTGCAATTAATTTTGATTTGGTTTGCATAAAGCATGGGACTGGGCATCCCGGTGACCAGCCATTTTCTCGTGAGTTAGGAGCGGAGTCCACTCCTCTTGAGAATAACCCGCCTAACACGGAAGATAAGGACATCCTTGGTTGATACATGAGCTATTCGAGCATACAAAACAGAATGTTTATTTGAAGGTTTAGAGTTTAGCACATACAAATTTACTTGGAACGGCAGGTAGATACCGCATATAGGAAGGTATAGTGGACTCATCTGGAATAACTTTGGGGTTTAAGGGATTGGATGCACAAGCAGAATTCCCGCTTAGTACAAGTGAAGGCTAGCAAAAGACTGGGAAGCGACTAACTAGAGAGCGACAACAGCCATGTACATGCATTAAAATTAATAAACATTGGATGCAAGCATGAGTAGGATATAATCCACCATGAACATAAATATCGTGAAGGCTATGTTGATTTTTTTTCAACTACATGCGTGAACATGTGCCAAGTCAAGTCACTTAAATCATTCAAAGGAGGATACCACCCCATCATACCACATCATAATCATCTTAATAACATGTTGGCACACAAGGTAAACCATTATAACTCATAGCTAATCAAGCATGGCACAAGCAACTATGATCTCTAATTGTCATTGCAAACATGTTTATTCATAATAAGCTGAATCAAGAACGAGGGACTCATCATATTTACAAAAACAAAACAGGTCGAGTTCATACCGGCTTTTCTCATCTCAGTCAGTCCATCATATATCATCATAATTGCCTTTCACTTGCACGACCGAACGGTGTGAATAATAATAAGAGTGTACGTGCATTGGACTAAGCTGGAATCTACGAGCATTCAATAAACAGGAGAAGACAAAGCAATATGGGCTCTTGGTTAAATCAACAATAATGCATATAAGAGCCACTTCGACAATTTAATTATGGTCTTCTCCTACTGACCCCCAAAGAAAAGAAAAGAAATAAAACTATTTACACGGGAAAGCTCCCAACAAGCGAAAGAATAACAATAAATATTTTTGGGTTTTCTTTTTAATAATTACTACTACAGCAGAAAAATAAACTACTACTAATTTTTTTGGTTTTTCTTAAGGTTTAACAAACACACAAGAAGAAAGCATAAAAGAAAATAAACTAGCATGGATGATACAATGAAAAAGTATGAGCACCGACATCTAGTAATGAGTGTGTGTGAACATAAATGTAATGTCGGTGAGAAATACGTACTCCCCCAAGCTTAGGCTTTTGGCCTAAGTTGGTCTATGGCCATGGCTGGCTTGGTGGGTATCCATAATAATAGTTGTTGGGGTCGTACTGTGATGAGGAAGAAGAAGGCTCTGATTGCCACTGGCTGGCAATCATCTCCAGATCCCACTGATAGTTAGACTGTCGTGAAGGATCAAATTGTGGTTCCGGTTCTGGCTCCTCGGCTGGTGCAGGGTTCCGGTAGGCGTGGATAGCCGTCAACGGAACAATGTACTTGCCTACAGTCAAATCAAACAAAGAAGGAGCAGGCAAGGTAATAATCTCAGGATGATGTTTATTAAAGAACAATTGATATTTAAGCTCTCCTGCCCTATTCTTAACAATAAAATCATGCGCAACCATACTTTTATAATCTAAATAAACACGAGGCAACACTTATTCTTCCTTCTCAGCATGCCTAATAGGTATGTTAAAATGTGCAGCTAGGCGCGTAGCATAGATGCCTCCAAAGATGGGACCCTTAGTACGGTTCATACTTAACCGTCTAGAAATAATGCCGCCCATACTAAAAGTGTTATCACTGTATAAACCTTGGAGCAAAATAATAATACCAGGGATACTAAGGTTTCCACAGTTTCCGCATCCAATTAAGCAACGACTAGCAAATAATGCAAAGTAACGTAAAATAGGAAAATGTATGCTAGTGATTCGTGCATCGGAAACCTTCCTAGTTTCTCCTACAGTGATAGTATCAATAAACCCAACCACATCATCATAATGTGGTTCTTCTGTCTTGCCCTCAAAAGGGGCTAAACAAATCTGACAGAAATCATAAAGTGACATCTCCTTATGCTCATCATATAAATGAAACTCCACCTTAGGTGGTGAGTTCCTAGAATGAAAATGAAAGTTTTGCACAAAGGTATTTGAGAGTAAGAGATACGGATCGCATTGGTCGTGGAGGAAAGCGGTGAGGCCTGCATTATGAGCCAATTCATGAAAATCTTCATAAATCCTGGCTGCTCTCAAGAAATCCTCAGAAGGCCATTCACACGCCCGAACCTCCATGGTGCGCGGCAAATTATACTTAGGCTTCAGTGCCTTTTCCTTCGAGCTTTGGCTCAATGAGCCCCTCAAAAATCTCCTCATTATTTTTCTAAAATAATCTGAAATTTTTAGTAACTTCAAACAAAAGTGAACCAACTTCAATAAAACTGATAGCAACTACTCCTACGAGTGCCTAGAGCCTATATCAAGCATTAGAACTACTTAGAACCATATAAATTTGACATGCAAGCTCAAGAACATGGTCACCTAAGCAGCAAGAATTTGCAATGAATAAAGCACTAGAAAAAAAACTAATTGGACCAATGGAGGAGTCACATACCAAGGAACAATCTCCCCAAGCAGTTTTGCGAGAGGTGCTTTGAGCAAGGAGATCGAAAATCACAGCAAAAGTGGCTGGAACTCGTGCTTGAGTTGGTTTTTCGGGTTTGTGTGAGACAGAGGAAGAAGATGGGTGCTGGGATAAGTGGAGGAGGGCCACCATGGGCCCACGAGGCAGGGGGGCGCATCCTAGAGGGGGGGGGGCGCCCACCACCCTCGTGGCCAGGTGGCAGCTCCTCCCGCGGTAATTTTTGCACAGTAAATCCTCAAATATTCCCAAAAAATCATATTAAATTGGCATGTCATTCTGAGGACTTCTATTTTCGGGATATTTTTATGTTGCATGGATAAGTCAGGAAATAGACAGGAAAATACTATTTTACTTTATTTCTACCAATTAACAGAAAATATAGAGAGGGTACAGAAGTTTGTGCTTCTAGTTTCATCCATCTCATGCTCATCAAAAATAATCCACTAACAAGGTTGATCAAGTCTTGTTAACAAACTCATTCCGATAATCATGAAACCGGAGAAATTTCGAATAACACTAAGTTACCTCAACGGGGATATGCACATCCCCTATAATAAGTATATCATATTTCTTTTTGACAGTAGGAAGAGGAAATTCAAAACCTCCAATTATAATCGATGGAATTTTTCCAATGGAGTTGATACTATGAACTTGAGGTTGTTTCCTCGGAAAGTGTACCGTATGCTCATTACCATTAACATGAAAAGTGACGTTGCCTTTGTTGCAATCAATAACAGCCCTTGCAGTATTAAGAAAAGGTCTTCCAAGAATAATAGACATACTATCATCCTCGGGAATATCAAGTATAACAAAGTCCGTTAAAATAGTAATGTTTGCAACCACAACAGGCACATCCTCACAAATACCGACAGGAATAGCAGTTGATTTATCAGCCATTTGCAAAGATATTTCAGTAGGTGTCAGCTTATTCAAGTCAAGTCTACGATATAAAGAGAGAGGCATAACACTAACACCGGCTCCAAGATCACATAAAGCAGTTTTAATATAAAATGATATCCTTCATATATTTAGCATAAGGATTTGTTTTGAGCACATCAGTTAATCGCATACGCAAAAAGATAGGCCTAATCATTTCAGCAAAGCGCTCAAAATCCTCATCATCCTTTTTCTTGGATGGTTTTGGAGGAAAAGGCATGGGTTTCTGAACCCAAGGTTCCCTTTCTTTACCATGTTTCCTAGTAACAAAGTCTCTTTTATCATAATGTTGATTCTTTGATTGTGGGTTATCAAGATTAACAGCAGGTTCAATTTCTACATCATTGTCATTACTAGGTTGAGCATCATCATGAACATCATCATTAATATTTTCACTAGGTTCATGTTCATTACCAGATTGTGTTTCAGCATCAGACATAGATATATCATTTGGATTATCAGGTGGTTCAGCAATAGGTTCACTAGAAGTTTGCACAGTTCTATCATTTTTCTTCTTCTTCTTTTTTAGTAGAACTAGGAACATCGATATTATTTCTTTGAGAATCTTGCTCGATTCTCTTAGGGTGGCCTTGAGGATACAAAGGTTCCTGAGTCATTCTACCAGTTCTAGTAGCCACTCTAACAGCATAATCATTTTTCTTACTATTCATTTCATCAAGCACTTCTTTTTGAGCCTTAAGTACTTGTTCTACTTGAGTGGTAACCATAGAAGCATGTTTGCTAACAAGTTTAAGTTCACCTTTAATATTAGCCATATAATCACCCAAGCATCTAATCATATAAGCATTTTCTTTTAATTGTCTACCAAAATAAGCATTGAAGTCGTCTTGCTTAAACATAAAGTTATCAAACTCATCCAAGCACTGACTAGCAATTTTAGTAGGAGGGACTTCAGCTTTATCATATCTATAGAGAGAATTTACCTTTACTACCTGTGTCGGGATATCGGGATCAGGAGGTTCTTCAGTAAATAAAGAATTGAGATCATATGTTTCTTCAACAGGCGGTATATTAAGACCATGTATTTCTTCAATAGGAGGTAAATTCTTAATGTCTTCAGCTTTAATACCTTTCTCTTTCATAATTTCTTTGCCTCTTGCATATCTTCGGGACTGAGGAATAGAACACCTCTCTTCTTCGGAGTTGGTTTAGGAATAGGCTCAGTAATTGGAGCAGGAGCTGGCTTAGGAGGTGCCCAATTATTTTCATTTGTCAACATATTATTCAATAAGATTTCAGCTTCATCCGGTGTTATTTCCCTGAAAAGAGAACCAGCACAACTATCCAGGTAATCTCTGGAAGCATCGGTTAGTCCATTATAAAAGATATCAAATACTTCGGGTTTCTTAAGAGGATGATCAGGCAAAGCATTAAGTAACTTGAGAAGCCTCCCCCAAGTTTGTGGGAGACTCTCTTCTTTAATTTGCACGAAGTTGTATATTTCCCTCAAAGCAGCTTGTTTCTTATGAGCAGGGAAATATTTAGCAGAGAAGTAATAAATCATATCCTGGGGACTACGCACACAACCAGGATCAAGAGAATTAAACCATATCTTAGCATCACCCTTTAATGAGAACGGAAATATTTTGAGTATATAAAAGTAACATGATCTCTCATCATTAGTGAACAGGGAAGCTATATCATTTAACTTAGTAAGATGTGCCACAACAGTTTCAGATTCATAGCCATAAAACGGATCAGATTCAACCAAAGTAATTATATCAGGATCGACAGAGAATTCATAATCCTTATTAGGAACACATATAGGTGAAGTAGCAAAAGCAGGGTCAGGTTTCATTTTATCTCTAAGTGATTCTTTGTTCCATTTAATTAATAACCTCTTAAGCTCATATCTATCCTTGCAAGCTAAAATAGCGGCAGAAGATTCCATATCAAAAAGATTACCCTCAGGGATAACAGGCATATTTTCATCATCACTATCATCATCGTATTCAGATTCAATAATTTCTTTTTCTCTAGCCCTAGCAATTTGTTCATCAAGAAATTCACCAAGGGGCATAGTAGTATCAGGCATAGAAGCAGTTTCATCATAAGTATCATGCATAGCAGAAGTGGCATCATCAATAACATGCGACATATCAGAATGAATAGCAGAAGCAGGTGTAGGTGTCGCTAGCTTATTCATAACAGAAGGTGAATCAAGTGCAGAGCTAGATTGCAGTTCCTTACCTCCCCTCGTAGTTGAGGGATAGATCTTGGATTTTGGATCTCTCAAGTTCTTCATAATGATAAGCAGATATAAATCCCAAGTGACTCAAAGAATGGAGCTATGCTCCCCGGCAACGGCGCCAGAAATTAGTCTTGATAACCCACAAGTATAGGGGATCGCAACAGCTTTCGAGGGTAGAGTATTCAACCCAAATTTATTGATTCGACACAAGGGGAGCCAAAGAATATTCTCAAGTATTAGCAGCTGAGTTGTCAATTCAACCACACCTGGAAACTTAGTATCTGCAGCAAAGTGTTTAGTAGCAAAGTAATATGATAGTGGTGGCAGCGGTAACAAAAGTAAAGACAGCAAAAGTAATGTTTTTGGTATTTTGTAGTGATTGTAACAGTAGCAGCGGGAAAGTAAATAAGCGAGAACCAGTATATGGAAAACTCGTAGGCACCGGATCAGTGATGGATAATTATGCCGGATGCGGTTCATCATGTAACAGTCATAACATAGGGTGACACAGAACTAGCTCCAATTCATCAATGTAATGTAGGCATGTATTCCGTATATAGTCATACATGCTTATGGAAAATAACTTGCATGACATCTTTTGTCCTACCCTCCCGTGGCAGCGGGGTCCTATTGGAAACTTAGGAATATTATGGCCTCCTTTTAATAGAGAACCAGAACAAAGCATTAGCACATAGTGAATACATGAACTCCTCAAACTATGGTCATCACCGGGAGTGGTCCCAATTATTGCCACTTCGGGGTTGCCGGATCATAACACATAGTAGGTGACTATAGACTTGCAAGATAGGATCAAGAACTCACATATATTCATGAAAACATAATAGGTTCAGATCTGAAATCATGGCACTCGGGCCCTAGTGACAATCATTAAGCATAGCAAAGTCATAGCAACATCAATCTCAGAACATAATGGATACTAGGGATCAAACCTAACAAAACTAACTCGATTACATGATAAATCTCATCCAACCCATCACCGTCCAGCAAGCCTACGATGGAATTACTCACGCACGGTGGTGAGCATCATGAAATTGGTGATGGAGGATGGTTGATGATGACGAAGGCGACGAATCCCCCTCTCCGGAGCCCCGAACGGACTCTAGATCAGCCCTCCTGAGAGGTTTTAGGGCGTGGTGGCGGCTCCGTATCGTAAAACGCGATGATTTCTTCTCTCCTATTTTTTCTCTCCGAAAGAAAATATATAGAGTTGGAGTTGGCGTCGGAGGGCATCCAGGGGGCCCATGAGGTAGGGGGGCGCGCCCTAGGGGGGGTGCCCCCCACCCTCGTGAGAAGGGTGTGGGCCCCCTGGTCTTCATCTTTGGCGAGGATTTTTTATTATTTTCTCTAAGATGTTCCGTGGAGTTTCAGGTCATTCCGAGAATATTTGTTTTCTGCACATAAAACAACACCATGGTAATTCTGCTGAAAACAGCGTCAGTCCGGGTTAGTTCCATTCAAATCATACAAGTTAGAGTCCAAAACAAGGGAAAAAGTGTTTGGAAAAGTAGATACGACGGAGACGTATCAGCCCGCGCCATGGCTTCTGTAGCTGTACTTGGCATGGGTGATGATGACGTGGATTGTACCGTTGCTTGGCTCCTTACGGTGCTAGCAGTGACAGTACCATGTCTCCGTTGTTGTGGGTCGGCCACCTAGATGGCATGGTGGTGCGGCAATGGCGCTTGAGGGCCAGCGGCTCGGGCCGATCCACCCTGGGAGATGTGCACGCGCTACGGCCGCTCCCGTAGCGGGGGTGGCCGGAGGGCGGCAATTCACCCCAGACCGAGCGCCATTGTTGCGGTTGTGCCCGTCGGTGAGAGGAAGGGGGATGAAGGAGTAACCCCTTCACCCGTACCTCGTGGAGCATGGCTGTCGGGGTGTTGTCGATGCTGCTCTCCTTCGGTGTCTCCTGCACCTGCTTCGGCCACAGGGGAAATGGTGACGGTGCCGCCTACTCCGACCACGTCCCCAGCAACGTCTGCATCCTCGCACGCATCCATATCACCTGTAGCATTGGTGGCTGCGGGTGGCGGAGCCTTCGAGGTGGATGGGTGAGTCGAAGCAGCGGATTTCTTCTTGGGCGCCATGGTCAATGGCGCCGTCAAAGATGAAGACGTTGATGAAGATGATGCGCTGCACACACTTTCAGGTTCGCGCAAGTGATCCCCCTACCTGGCGCGCCAGAGATGTCGTGGGGAAACCACGACCACCTATGGGACTGTCGTGGAAACGTCACGGCAGATGTCCTAGTGTGAGGACTTAGTCGTGAGGCCATCACGTTGAGGTTAGCTTAAAGGGGTTAAAATAGTACAAAGGACACGAGAGTTTATACTGGTTCGGCCCCTTACGAGTATGGTAAAAGCCTAGTCCAGTTTGTAGTTGGTATTACTAGGGTTTCGACGAACCGAGAGCGAATATGCTTGACCCGGCTCTCGATCTCTTGTTTCTTGTCCCTAAACCATCACCAGGTCGTCCCTTTATATACAGAGGTTGACGCCTGGCGG
Source organism: Triticum urartu (assembly GCF_003073215.2). Classification (NCBI taxonomy): domain Eukaryota; kingdom Viridiplantae; phylum Streptophyta; class Magnoliopsida; order Poales; family Poaceae; genus Triticum; species Triticum urartu. The sequence continues at coordinate 196,657,676 of NC_053025.1, forward strand.
TTTACAGAGTCCCGGTCGGCTCATAAACGCGTCCGGCTCGGTTTCTACCTTTTCTTATCTTACAACACAAGTTATTCATCTTATGGCGGTTTATATCTATGGGTCATAATCCGCCTTTGGGCCTTGGGCCATCTTGTTAACTCTCCTTTTTAAAGCGCTGCACTCCTTGTCCTCGTGGGCTATGACAGGAATGAATTCACTATGAGTATAATCTGGCCCCTCCTGGGCAGTTTATACTCAATAGTTATATCCCCAACATTAGGCCCCAGATTGATTTGAACCTGTTCATGTCAATCTTCAGCACTTAGAAAAATTCCTTCTTTAATATCTTCACAAAACCTTGTAAACCGCCGTGACGTCATCTTCTAAGACCATGATAATCCGTTGTGACATCATCCGCCATTAACTTTACACATAACCCAAATCTTTTAATGTATCCCCTTTAATGAACCTCCAAAAATCGAGGCGTCTGCATATGTTCAGATCCGTTTTTTCGACCTCCTCGATTTCAGCGCCTGGCACTTATCCATTCACCTTATAAATAGGGCCGGGGTCATTTTCCTTTTTCCCTTTCGTGCCTCTTCGTCTCACCGTCTTCCTCGCGTCGCCCTAGTGCTTCAAACTCCGCCGCCGCCGTCGGACTTCTCCTCTGCTTCGCCCTTGGCCGCTGCATCACCCTGAATGGACCAGAGAATCGTGGCACCTCTCCGCTGTTCCCTCAGCCTCAGTAAGCTTCCTTTTCTTCCTCTGTAGATCCGTCTTTAGGGTTTGAGCGTTCATCGGTGTTCATCGCCGTTCGTCACTATGCGATGATTTTTTGATTCAAACCTCAATATTCAATCTGTATAGTGATGGCCATAGTCCTTTTTTTCATCACTGCATCTTATTTAAACAGAAACTCCAATCTGAACCTTTATGAACTGCTTCGGTATCCATATTCAAGTCTGAATATACTTTCATTTTCTAACCCATGGTAGATCCAAAATTATTGTGCCAACTTGTGAAACTTGTTTTTCCATCACCGTCTTACCAATACACACCCATTTCCCCAAAGGCTGACTGCAAAAGAACAGGCCAAATATGCACCACAGCATGCAAAGCTCAGAGCCTTTGTGGCTAATGGTTTAACAGGCCTTGACTTTGTTCGTTGCTGGATATCTTGGGGCATTTTGCCTTTACGCTGTCGCCTCCGTTTAATGTGCGAGTACACAAGGGATTTGAAAGACCCTCAACGACACATTGACATTCAGTTAACTGATGCTGAAATTACTAAAGCTGTCAAAAAGATACTAGATGAACCGGTGGCTGTCTGCAGCAAAATAAGGCTTAGTCCCTTTTGTGTTTGAAACAAACCGCCAGCTGTAAGAATTGCATAACCCCTGTTTTAACGTGATATTCTTAACCCTTCCTTATAACCTTTGTCAATTTTTTTAACAGGGTGATGATCCATTCTGGAAGAAGAAAGCTCAGGATAAACCAGCCAAGACGCCTCGCCCCAAAATAAAGGTCATCAAAAGGCCTGCCAAGAAGAAAACCGCCGAGTCCGTTGAGCTGAACATCAACGAGGATCTTGATAACCCGGAATCAGAGGTAGAACTTGACTCTATTGGTTCCTTTTTCATACACCTCATTGACAATGACCATTATCAGGATGACGCTAAGGCTAGCTGGGTTGATGATGTAGAGGTAATTATTCTTTCCTCCGGTTTAGATCCTCTGCCAACACAAAAAACCCGTCAAGCAAACCGGAAAGTAAAATTTTCACACCCTCTAGCTTACCTGGATCCAAACTTTCTTTTGAAGAAATAGCAGCATGAAGCTCGCCGTACAACCCGACATAGTGGCCAGGTGGTTAGTTCGTCCGGTTTACCGAACACGCTGGTTCATAAACGCAACCCAGAGGTTTCACCTACTCCTAACACATCTTATCCCAAGGCAGGTTATTTTCGGCAACCTCTTCATCCATCTGACTCAAACTATCAGGGAACATCTCATTCATCGTCTGGTGAGTCAATAGGGACACAACTTCCACCTCTTAAAACTGTTCCTGGCTGAGGATATCAAAACCAACCCTTTACACCTTGTGTCTGCTTAATATGCTAACCTTTAGTTCCATTCATTTCAGAGCCAAGGCCAGACCCAACAAAAAGGCCAAATTGAAGAAACCGACTGATGATGACACAACGGCTGACCCGGAAAAGACTCCAGAACCATCTGAACGAAATACTGATGCTGTCCTTGATGATCCACCAGCACAAGACATGACACCTTTGTTGAGCAAGTGGAAATTGATCCGATGGCTCATGATGATAACCCGCCAAGTCCAACCAAAGCTGCTGATGATAAAACGGATGATGTTGTCGTTACTGGCGTTAGCTATACAGCCCCCGGCAACCCCACTGCTCCGTCAAAACATAGCGCTAAAGAGGAATTTTCTGCTATAGAAAAGGGCAAGTGGAAGGTGGATCTGAAAAGCTATGCCCATCTCAGCGCCCAAGATATCCACTCTGGGTTTTTAAACTGGCTGTATACCAGCCGTGATTATGAAGCCGGGTTATTGTGATGAAGGAGCGATATGAGGTAAACGCTTCTGTATAACTACTCTCCCCTTATAACCGGTTTAGTGCTACTAACTCCAGTAGCCCCCAAGGGCCGGTTTATAGTACTGATATGAGCCAAGACTTTGTAGAAAATACTTCAACCTTCCCTGTGTAACCCCTAAGGATAGGTTTATCTTTTCAAGATGAACCGGGGCTTATTTATCAAACTCAACATTCATGTACAAATCTGTGTAAATCGATGAACCACCAAATTGATTGATGGCAGCAAAATCCATAGTCTTTAACTTGAGCAAATATGCATCAGTCCCCAAGCGCCAAGTATATGACTTGTCATGTGCTTAGGACTTTGTAATTCTTTAGAGAAGAAACAATAGCCATTAGCCCCCAAGTGCCAAGTGTATGACTTGTCATGTGCTTGGGACTTCAAATGTATACTGCCAACTTACAAATTGCACACCTCTTGCAGGCTGAGCTTAGCAAAAAGGAATCCCAAGTCACCGACCTTCAAGAGAATATCAAAACTCAACAAGCCGAGACTTCCAAGGCCAAAGAAGAGCTGACTAATGCTTTAGCAATTATGGAAAAGATAAAAGAGAACTTTAAGAGTGAGCGGGCGGGCTGGGATACAGAGAAAGCCACTCTGCTGAAGAAGGCTGAGGATGCTGAAGCGGCCCTTAATCTGGTCGTGGAGGAATTGACTCGCTTAAAGTGGAAAATAACTTCCATGACTACTGCTATCTTTGGTGAGTAATCATCTTCACATACCATAAACATGTATTATCAAATAGACTGCCGGTTTACCAATTTTGTCAATGCAGGGAGTCGTGTTGCTCATCTGGGCTCAGACATGCGTCAAAGTCCGAAGGCTGCCTATACCTTTATAGAACAACTATATACCAGCATACAACGGGTCATATGCACAGCTTCTCATAATAAACCGCCCCCAACTTTGATCAAAGATGCATTGGTAAGGCTAGCTGTGATGCCTGCCCGGATTAAGGAACTGAAGAAATCAGCTACCAGGGCGGGTGCTCTTACCGCATTGACACGAGCCAAAGCCTGGATCTCTGATCTTGATCCGGCCGATCTTGGAAAAGGCTATCCCAGCATAAAAGGGGATGGATCACACTTTGATAATGATGACCTCAGAGCTTTGACAAGGGAGATGCGTCCACTGGCTAGCAAATTGGCTGAAGAAACTGATCTGACACATTATCATGCTATTTATGATGACAACAACAAGAAGGTTAATCCGCCAAGTTGCAACGCTCTGGATCTTATTCCACCGATCCGTAAGCATACTTATGCTCCTGATGTTGACCCCTCCTCACTTATAAGCGATGAAGCTGTATTCAGAGCCTTAACTGGGATCGATTGGTCAACTAATGATTTCCAGCAACTGGGTAGAGAAGAGGAGGGTGAACCGGCGCATGATGATCCACAACCTTCAATCTAGCCTGATCAAGATTCATAAACCGGCAACCACTTTAGCTTCTTCTCTCTGCAAGATTTGTTTGAAACATTTGTTCTTATGGGCATCGAACCACCTTGTAATAGGCTAACATAAACGCTTGGTCTGCTATGCCATCATGCATATTTCCTTTGCATGACGCTGTTAATCCGCCATGTTTAATATATGCTATGTCTGCTTATGATACTTTAGCACCATGGAATCTGCTCCCGTAATTAATAAAAAATGTCCTAGTGGTGTTCCGCTAGGCGGGTTATCTTGCCCAACAACATAGCCTATAACCATGGCTAGGCATAAAAATAGCCATATATAATGCAAGACATACCATACCTGTGATATTTTATCACCCTGCTGGTTTAGCAAGCCGGTATAATAAGGGTGATAACCCATAACTTGAATACTGGTAATCATCATCTGTCTGCCGGTTTACGAACGGGCCCAGGCCGGATCAATAAACACCGGATAGTAGTTTCTTCTTGCTGGCGACTTATAGTCAAAGGCCAGGCTAGGATAATAAACAAAGATGAATCATACTCATAAAGCATTATAAACCGAAAAAATCAATAAAAAATTAAATAGTCACAATTGTGGTGTTGCACTGATCAAGAGGGTTTAAGCTATGGTTCGGATACGACCAAAGACCTGAAATGATTTCCCTGGTGGCCTTATGCCTATCAAGAGGTGTAGCTATGGTTCGAATATGACCAAGCCCCCAAGTGATTTCCCTGGTGGCCTTATGCCTATCAAGAGGTGTAGCTATTGGTTGAATACGACCATGCCCCCAAGTGATTTCCCTGGTGGCCTTACGCCTATCAAGAGGTGTAGCTATGGTTCGAATACGACCAAGCCCCCAAGTGATTTCCCTGGTGGCCTTACGCCAATCAAGAGGTGTAGCTATGGTTCGAATATGACCAAGCCCCCAAGTGATTATGTGGGCTGTGCCCAAGGGGTACCTATGTTTGAGCTGTGCTGTGCAACAGACTCTCTTTGGTCCCTTTAATCCGGCATTAAGCCTCAAATAGACCAGAGCTATGCTCATATGAAGTTATAATATTGGCTTGATAGCTGGATTACCAAGGTAACCAGAGCCGTGCTCTTATAATATGGGCTTGATAGCCAGATTACCGAAGTAACCAGAGCTGTGCTCTTATGATATGGGCTTGAGAGCCGGATTACCGAAGTAACCAGAGCTGTGCTCTTATGATATGGGCTTGATAGCCGGATTACTGAAGTAACCAGAGCTGTGCTCTTATGATATGGGCTTGATAGCCGGATTACCGAAGTAACCAGAGCTGTGCTCTTATGATATGGGCTTGATAGCCAGATCAAAAACTCATTTAAAAGAACGACAGAGGCCCCACTTTAGCAAGGATGTTGGTTTATTATATCAATCATAATATATACATTGTCTAAATATGTACATAAGGAGATCATGTCTCTCAAGTGTAGTATGGCCTAAGCTGAGCAATATTCCAGGGCCGGCGGGTCTCCTCTGACGTGCGTGAGTCCTTGTGGTCTCGAAGATCGGTAAGGTAATATGACCCGTTGTTTAAATTCTTGCTGACCACAAAGGGTCCTTCCCAAGGTGGGGATAACTTGTGCATATCAGTCTGATCCTGGATGAGCCGGAGCACCAGATCGCCTTCTTGAAAAGTTCTGGTTTTAACCCGGCGGTTGTGGTAACGACGCAGATCTTGCTGGTAAATCGCCGAACGAGCCACTGCGATGTCACACTCTTCATCTAACAGGTCAAGTGTTTCCTGACGTGCTTTTTCATTGTCAGTTTCAACATAAGCCGCCACGCGGGGCGAGTCATGATGGATGTCACTAGGGAGAACTGCCTCTGCTCCATAAACCATGAAAAAAGGCGTATAACCCGTAGACCTGTTGGGGGTGGTATTAATGCTCCATAACACGGAAGGTAACTCCTTGACCCAACAACCCGGTGTCCTCTGCAAGGGAACCATAAGCCGGGGTTTGGTACCTCTCAAAATCTCTTAATTGTCTCTCTCAGCTTGACCATTAGACTGGGGGTGAGCCACTGAGGATACATCAAGACGGATATGCTCACGTTGACAAAAATCTTCCATAGCTCCCTTGGAAAGGTTAGTGCCATTGTCAGTTATAATGCTATATGGAAAGCCAAAGCGGAAAATCACCTTCTTCATGAATTGAACTGCTGTTGCTGCATCACACTTACTCACTAGCTGTGCCTCTACCCATTTAGTAAATTTGTCAACTGCCACCAAGAGGTGGGTCTTCTTATCCTTGGATATTTTAAAGGGCCCAACCATATCAAGTCCCCAGACTGCAAACGACCAAGTAATGGGAATCATCCTTAACTCCTGAGCCGGAACATGAGCTCGACATGCAAATTTCTGACAACCGTCACACCTCCTGACCAAGTCCTCAACATCAGCATGAGTCGTCAGCCAATATGAACCGTGACGAAAAGCTTTGGCTACCAGAGATTTTGAACCGGCATGATGACCACAATCCCCTTCATGGATCTCACGTAGGATCTCACAACCTTCTTCAGAAGACACGCAACGCTGAAACACCCCTGTGACACTGCAATGATGCAATTCTCCAATGACAATAGTCATTGACTTGGACCACCGGATTATCCGCCTGGCCAAAACTTCATCCTCAGGTAACTTGCCACGAGTCATATACGCCAAATAGGGAACTGTACAATCCAGGATAACATGAAGAGCTGCCACCAATTGAGCCTCCGGGTCAGGGATAGCCAAATCCTCCTCTACGGGTAACTTGACCGACGGGTTATGAAGGACATCAAGAAAAAAATTGGGCGGCACCGGTTTATGTTGAGAACCCAACCGGCTTAAAGCGTCTGCCGCTTCATTCTTTCTCCGGTCCACATGCTCAACATGATAACCCTTGAAGTGACCAGCAATAACATCCAACTCCCGTCGATAAGCCGTCATGAGTGGGTCTTTGGAGTCCCAAGTACCTGATACCTATTGAGCTACCAAATCCGAGTCACCAAAGCACCTAACCCGGCTTAACTTCATCTCCTTAGCCACTCGAAGACCGTGCAGTAAAGCCTCATATTCCGCTGCATTGTTAGTGCAAGGAAACATTAAGCGGAGAACATAACAAAATTTATCACCACGAGGGGAAGCTAGCACAACTCCAGCCCCAAGCCCTCCAATTGCCTGGACCCATCAAAGTGAATAGTCCAATATGTGTTATCCGGTTTTTCCTCCGGTGTCTGCAACTCTGTCCAGTCATTGATGGAATCCACAAGTTCCTGGGACTTGATTGCTGTACGAGGCATATATTTTAATCCGTGAGGTCCAAGCTCAATGGCCCACTTGGCAACCCGGCCAGTTGCTCCCCTGTTTTGGATTATATCTCCCAAAGGAGCAGAACTGACCACAGTGATGGGATGACCCTAAAAATACTGTTTAAGCTTCCAGCTTGCCATAAAAACTCCGTACACCAGCTTCTGCCAATGTGGGTATCTCTGCTTGGACTCAATGAGAACCTCACTGATGTAATAAACTGGCTGTTGAACCGGATAATCCTTGCCTGCCTCCTTTCGCTCTACCACAATAGCCACACTGACAGCCCTAGCATTGGCAGCTACATATAGCAACAATGGCTCCTTATCAATAGGAGCAGCAGGGACAGGTGGCTCGGCTAACTGCTTTTTCAAGTCCTCAAACGCTGCATCAGCAACATCACTCGAGACAAAATTGTCTGTCTTTTTCATCATCTGATATAGAGGGATAGCTTTCTCCCCCAACCGGCTGATAAACCGGCTCAATGCTGCAATACGACCCACTAGACGTTGAACATCATTGATACATGCCGGTTTAGCCAGAGAAGTAATTGCTTTGATCTTTTCCGGGTTAGCCTCAATGCTCCTGTTAGACACCAAAAAACCCAAGAGCTTGCCTGCCGGTACACCAAAGGCACACTTGGACGGATTAAGCATCATCTTATAACTTTGAAGATTATCAAAAGTTTCCTTCAAATCATCTATCAATGTTTCCTCTTTCCTGGACTTCACAACGATATCATCCACATAAGCATGAACATTGCGCCCGATCTGAGTATGAAGACAATTCTGCACACAGCGCTAATAAGTCGCCTGGGCACTCTTGAGCCCAAAAGGCATAAACACATAGCAGAAAGCTCCAAAGGGAGTTATAAAAGTTGTCTTCTCCTGGTCCTTAACTGCCATCTTGATATGATGATAACCAAAATAAGCATCCAGAAAACACAAACGCTAACAACCCGCCGTAGCATCGATAATCTGATCAATAGGAGGGAGGGCGAAAGGATCAACCGGACATGCCTTGTTTAAATCTGTGTAGTCCACACACATGCGCCAAGTGCCATTCTTCTTAATTACCAGCACCGGGTTAGCCAACCACTCAGGATGAAATACTTCAACGATAAACCCGGCTACCAGGAGCCAGGCTACCTCCTCACCAATAGCCTTACGCCTTTCTTCGTTGAAGCGGCGGAGAAACTGCTTGACCGGTTTAAACTTAGGATCAATATTAAGAGTGTGCTTAGCGAGTTCCCTCGGCACACCTGGCATGTCAGAAGGTTTCCATGCAAAGATGTCCCGGTTCTCACGGATGAACTTGATGAGCGCGCTTTCCTATTTTAGATCCAGATTAGCACTGATGCTAAACTGCTTGGATGAATCGCCAGGAACAAAATCAACTAACTTGGCTTCCTCGGCCGATTTAAACTTCAAGGCCGAATCATGCTCTGAAGTTGGATTTTTCAAAGAAGTCATATCCACCGGATCAACATTGTCCTTATAAAATTTCAACTCCTCTGTTGCACAAACCGACTCAGCATAAGCCGCATCACCTTCTTCACATTCCAAAGCTATCTTTCGGCTCCCATGTACCGTGATGGTCCCCTTATGACCTGGCATCTTGAGCTGCAGATAAACATAACAGGGTCTTGCCATAAACTTAGCATAAGCCGGTCGTCCAAACAGGGCATGATAAGGGCTCTTGATTTTCACCACCTCAAAGGTCAACGTCTCTGACCTAGAATCATGATCATCTCCAAAAGCAACTTCCAGGGCTATCTTACCAACTGGATACGCCGACTTACCAGGCACCACTCCATGGAAAACAGTGTTTGACGGTTTAAGATTTTTATCCATCAAACCCATACGACGGAAGGTGTCATAATAAAGGATATTAATGCTGCTCCCTCCGTCCATGAGCACCTTGGTGAACTTATACCCTCCAACCTGAGGCACAACCACTAATGCTAGATGACTCGGATTATCAACCTGGGGCGGATGATCCTCTCGACTCCACACAATGGGCTGCTCAGACCAGCGCAAGTAACGGGGCACTGCCGGTTCAATGGAGTTTACTGCCCTTTTATGAAGCTTCTGATCCCGCTTGCACAAACTCGTGGTGAAGACGTGATACTGCCCACTATTCAACTGTTTCGGGTTACTCTGATATCCAGACTGCTGCTGCTGATTCCCCTGACTAGACTGTTGATGGTAACCGCCCTAATTACCTTGATTTCCTGGATGACCTTGGTGACCTTGATGACCCTGTAACCCAGAGCCTGCACCGCTACCTCCATAACCGAGACCCTGTGAACTGGATCCTGAACCGCCTCCCGGTCCATGGTTGCTTTGAAAAAGATTTGAATTCTTGAACTCCCTTATGATGTAACAATCTTTCCAAAGGTGAGTACACGGTCTTTGACATGTACCATGCTGCGGACAGGGCTGACTCAACATCTGCTCAAGATTAATGCCTGATCCACCGATCTGCGGGGGTGGTCTGCCCTTACGTCCCTGACCATTTTTTTGTGCATTGGTATTTGCCACAAAGTCCAGGTTGCTATCAGCCTTGCGCTTACCATTACCTCCCTGATTCGCCGCCGGGTTATGCTTCTGCCCTTTGGTGCTGCTGCTCTTCTTTCCCTTTCCCGGTTTGTCATCATCAGACTCAGGATCTTTGGTACTATCAGAGTCAGCGTACTTAACCAGAGCATCCATAAGTGTCCCCATGTGATTGCAGTGATGTTTAAGCCGCCCTAATTTCTGCTTGAGGGGCGTAAAACATCAATTTTTCTCTAATGTCAAGACTGCTGAATCGACATTGATCCGGTCTGACGAGTGCAGTATCGTTGAAACCCGGCGCACCCAATGGGTTGTTGATTCTCCTTCTTCCTAGACACAGGAGGCAAAATCCACAATTGACATGGGCTTCTTACACGTGTCCTTGAAATTCTGGATAAACCAGGCTTTTAACTCGGCCCATGACCCAACGGAGTTAGCCGGTAATCCCTTCAACCAAGTACGAGCCGTTCCTTCTAACATCATGGTAAAATACTTAGCACATGCAGCCTCATCAACATCCAATAGTTCCATCGCCATCTCATAACTCTCAATCCATGATTCTGGAGGTAAATCGGCCATGTAGTTGGGTACCTTTGAAATCCTTGGGCAACCGTACGTTACACAAAGCCGGGGTCAAACACGGCACACCCAAAGACCTGAAAGTTAATCCTGTCTCGACCGAAGCCGTCGGATGAACCGGAGAAGGCTGACGGGCCGCGTACTGTGCCTCTAACTCGGCCTCTCGACATGCTCTCCCTTGGTCCACCACCTTCTGAGCACCGGCTCCACCTCCTGTCGGGTTATGGCCACGAGGCGGATTACGATCCTGCGCACGGCTGGACGCGGCTAGCTCATCAATATGTCTGCTGTAACTCCGGCTCGGACGGGGGGTTAAAAGAATCCTCTCACGGCTGTACGAATAAGCCTGCTGCTGAGCCAAGGCTGTCTGAAGGAGCTCTCTAGCCCATCGCGTCTCAATCGCTACTGGGGACTCACCTTCGACCGGGAGAGCCGCCAAACGTGAAGCGGCCGTGACCATGTTATCCAAGGGGTTAGAGTAATGACCCGACGGTGTCGGCACATGATGCAGTGTCGGTGCATGCTGCGGCGGGTTATCACCCCGACGAGGCGGATCCATCGTGCGCGGTTGAACCGGCGCCCCTGTTCCTGGTGCTTCAGTCCGGTTTATCACTGGCTGGTTACTGGTCCCTGCTCCGGGCGTGTTGAAGAGGTTTCTCAGCTCGTAAACCAATGGTAAGCGGGTCTGATGCCTTCTCCTCATGACATCATTCGACGTGTTCTGATCTAGCATAAGCCGGAAGGATTCCGATTGAATCCACTGTGCCTGAGCCTCCAACTCAGCCCGCATCGTGGCCATCCTTACATCCTCGGCTGCCAGGTCTTCCTTGGCTTGAGTTATCTGGTCTCTCACCATGGCAATTTCCGCATTATGCTCATCCCGGTTTGCCGCACTAACCTCGGTCGCCATCAGTGTTGCTAAAGCGTCAAGTAAACCAGACAAAACCTGAGCCAACGGGCGCGCAGGGCCTCCTGCCCCGGCTGCTTTTATTGCTGCTGACTCGGATCTTAATGCCGCCGCAGTTGAAGAATTCTGCCCTGGCTGTGTACTAGCCATAAAGATTACAACCCGGTTTAGCGGCTCCTGGGGATCCAGAATACTGTTGCCATCGGAATAGCCCCCAAGCTAGCCGTCTTGCAGCTGGTACAATGACTCGGTCTCTCCAGTAGATGACTCGCCATCAGAGTAAACGACGGTTTCATCATCAGATACCGATCTATCCTCAGATTCCGCCCCGTGGATGAGTCCCACGAAGGCACGCTTCATGGCAGGCTGAACCCGAGCGGGTCTCGCACGCTGAGCCATCTCGATGATGTCGGTGCAGATGTCCGGCTCAGGGCCCGGTTCGCTGATCTTGCCGATGAAGACATGAATTCCGCCGAAGGGGACCTGGTACCCGTACTCAATGGAGCCGGCCTCGGGGCCCCAGCCTGCATCGTTGATGTAGAGCTTGCCGCGACGACTCTTGGTCATCTGGCCCATGGCGTATCCCTTGAGCCCTTCGAAGCTTCCCTTCAAGAACTTGAAACCATCATACGATAGCCCCACGGTGGGTGCCAACTGTCGTTGAAACGTCACGAGAGATGTCCTAGTGTGAGGACTTAGTCGTGAGGCCATCGCGTTGAGGTTAGCTTAAAGGGGTTAAACAGGACAAAGGACACAGGAGTTTATACTGGTTCGGCCCCTTACGATGAAGGTAAAAGCCTAGTCCAGTTTGTAGTTGGTATTGCTAGGGTTTTGATGAACGGGGAGTGAATATGCTTGACCCGGCTCTCGATCTCTTGTTTCTTGTCCCTAAACCGTCGCCGGGTCGTCCCTTTATATACACAGGTTGACGCCCGATGGATTACAGAGTCCCGGCCGGCTCATAAACGTGTCCGACTCAGTTTCTACCTTTTCTTATCTTATAACACAAGTTATTCATCTTATGGCGGTTTATATCTATGGGTCATAATACACCTTTGGGCCTTGGGCCCTCTTGTTAGCTCTCCTTTGTAAAGTGTCGTACTCCTTGTCCTAGTGGGCTATGACATGAATGAATTCACTATGAGTATAATCCGGCCCCTCCTGGGCGGTTTATACTCAATAGTTATATCCCCAACTGGGCCCCTTGCTAGTTCATCAAGGGAGATGTCACGTTGCACAAAGAGTAGAGGAGCATGGGGCAGCACGACAAAGATCACACAAGCAATTTTACCCAGGTTCGGGCCGCCATGAGGCGTAAAACCCTAATCCTGCTTTTGTAGATTGATGGTGGAAGAATAATGGCGGAGCGTAGTACACTTGCCCGACAGGGTTGCCTCGGGGCGGCAGTGGCTACGCGCGTATGAATGCCTGGTATCTAACCTTTTAACCCTTGTTACGGTTGCCATGGGCCTCCTTTTATAGGTTAAGGGGTCACCACAATGGCAAAGTAGTCATTATGCACTGATAAGATAGCAAATAGTGCTATCATACCTAACCCTGTAGGCTGACAGGGCGCATTAAATGTGCCGCTCAATGTCACATCGTCACTTACCCGACAAGCCTTGCCGGGCTATCTTGCTAGCTTCACACCTGCAAGCTTGACACGTCACAGGACGAGTGTCATTTGTGGGTATCCCTTGTAGAAAGAGGCTGCCATGTGGCGAATGGCTGCTACTTAGTCACTTTGTGGCTTGTCACCGCATCGATTGACGATGTGGGTCGTGGTGGAGTAGTTGGGTGAGGTGGTTTTGCCTCCGCGAGCCCCGGCAGGCCCTGTCGGGACGCCTTAGACGTTCTCTTCCAGGGTCAACCCTGCCCTGGCCAAGCTCGCCTGCCCGGCAAGGGAGGCTTTTCTCCTGGTGGCGTCTTGCTTCTCTGGCTTGATCTTGGTCCTCTTGATCTGCATGTTGGTCCTTCGAAGAGCTTGGTTCCTAGTACTCTATGGCATGACCTGGTGCCGTAATCTTGTTCTCATGCCTGTGCACAGTCCGGGCAACAGGCCCAGGGTTTGTTGCATCGACATGAAGCATGAGAGTATATTTCTTTAAAATATAACCACCGCTGTGCTCAGAAAGATATAAGTGAAGCACTAGGGCAACTGCCTAGCTCAAAAGATTTCAGTCAAGCACATAGAGTATTCTAGAAAATCATGATATGCATGTGGCTCTCTCAAACAATTATTTTTAGCAAGGATGATTGTGACCATCTAAAAAGAAAAACAAAGCAAAGACTCAGATAATACAAGACACCCCAAGCAAAACTCATGATATGTGATGAATAAAAATATGCCTCCAAGTAAAATTACCGATGGTCCTTAGAAGAAAGATGGGATGCCTTCTGGGGCATCCCCGAGCTTAGTTGCTTGAGAGTCCTTGAATATTACTTTGGGATGCCTCGAGCATCCCCAAGCTTAGGATCTTGCCACTCCTTATTCCTTCATCCATCATGATCTCACCCAAAACTTGAGAACTCAAATCACCCAAAACTTAACAAAAACCTTCGTGAGATCCGTTAGTATAATAAAGCAAATCACCACTTTAAGTATTGTTGCGAACCCATTCATATTTTGTTATTGCATTATAACTACTATATTCTAACTTTACCATGGCTTATACCCCCCAATACAATCCATAGATTCATCAAAATAAGCACACAATGCAACAAAAAACAGAATCTTTCAAAAAACAGAACAATCTATAGTAATCTGAACTTTAACCATACTTCTGTAACTCCAAAAATTCTGAAAACTTAGGACAACGTGTAAAATTTGTATATCAATCATGTGTAAAAAAATTCAAAATTTTATCACACTCCAGCGAATTTTAACAATTCTGCTACTGGACACAAAAGTTTCTGTTAATGCATAGAATAAAATCAACTATCACCCAAACCATCCTAAAGGCTTTACTTGGCACAAACACTAAATGAAAAACGAAAACACAATCATAAAATTAGCATAATTGCATATTTATTGAAAAACATAAAGGAAAACAAAAGGTAAAAGATAACTATTGGGTTGCCTCCCAACTAGCGCTATTGTTTTACGCCCCTAGCTAGCATAATGCCTAGTTTCAAGTGTTGTCATCTTTCTTCTTATTTTCCATTGATGTGTTTTCATCAAGGGTTTTTTCAAATATAACATGAAACACATCATCCATAGAAATTTTAGCATTAGCAAGTTGACCATCGACAAATCCCGCCAGCTACAATCCAAGAATATTGTTGATTAACATCATTGAAAACTTGTTGGATCATACTCACAGGAGGAACTTCCTTTTTAAGATTCTCATCAAAGATGCGATCACTGTGAAGAAAATACCTTAATAAATAATCACTATTATAAAGGATATCATCTATTACCGGTTTTGCACGGTTCATACCATAAAAATCAAAGATCTACCTAGCTTCCCGCACTATGTGATCAAACTCATTAATAAGGACAAGGGTAGCTATCTTTTTAGCTCTATAATAGTTTATAACTGGCAACTCATAAAACAATCTTTGCAAGGTAGGATGAGTGTGAATAAATCTTCTCTCAAGTTTAAGAACAAGTGCGAAAATAGCTTCTGCATAAGTTTTAGTTCTTTTAAGTATATGAGCATCATCACAAGTCAAAGTTCCAATGCAATTAAAGAATTCTTGGATGACACTTTTTCCTATAACATTCCCTTGTCCCCCAAAAAAGTTTTAGCATAAAGATTAGTGGAACTTCCAATTTTAGGAGTTCTACAATCATCTGTTTATTACATACCAAAATCACTCATGATACAAGTTTCAAAGCAAGCAATCAAGGAAACACACAAAAAGGCAAACGGAAAATATTTTTGTACTTTTGTAAAAACTTTTTAGAAGTGGGGGAGATGAAATGAGAGGAAAATGGCAAATAAAGGAAATGCAAGGAGATGAAAGTTTATGTGTAGGTACTTGATAGATGTTGATGATGTCTCCCTGACAATGGCGCCAGAAATTCTTCCTGCTACTTGTGAGCTGCGTTGGGATTTCCTCGAAGAGGAGAGGATGATGCAGTATAGTAGAGATAAGTATTTCCCTCATTTATGAAACCAAGGTTATCAATCCAGTAGGAGAACCAAGCAACACTATGTAAACAACACCTGCACACAAACGACAAATACTTGCAACCCAATGCGTAGAGGGGTTGTCAATCCCTCAACCGCTATAAGCAAGATTAAATTGTATAGATAGATAGATATGAAAAATACAAAATAAAATAAATAAAAGAAAATTGCAGCAAGGTATTTTTGGTTTTAATATAAGATAGAAAATAGACCCAAGGTCCATAGTTTTCACTAGAGGCTTCTCTCGAGAAAATAGCATATAGTGGGTAAACAAATTACTGTTGGGCAATTGACGGAAAGGAACATAATTATGACAACATCCAAGGCAATGATAATGTATATAGGCATCACATCCAAGATTAGTAGACGACTCCTGCCTGCATCTACTACTATCACTCCACACATCGACCGCTATCCAGCATGCATCTAGTGTATTAAGTTCATCAAAGAAAGGAGTAATGCCTTAAGCAAGATGACATGATGTAGACAAGATAAACTCACATATGAAATAAATCCCATCTCGTTACCCTTAATAGCAATGATACATGCGTGTCATGTCTCTTTTTGTCACTGAGATTGAGCACCGCAAGATCGAACCCATCACAAAGCACCCGTTCCCATGGCAAGATAAATTAATCTAGTTGGGCAAACCAAACCAATAAATTGGAGAAGATATAAGAGGCTATAAAAATCATGCATAAAAGAGTTTAGAGAAAACTCAAATAATATTCATGTATAGATCTGATCATAAACTCACAATTCATTGGAACCCAACAAACACACCGCAAAAAGTCATTACATCAAATAGATCTCCAAGAACACCAAGGAGAACATTGTATTGAAGGTCAAAAAGAGAGAAGAAACCATTTAGCTACTAACTATGGACCTGTAGGTCTGTGGTAAACTACTCACACATCATTGGAGGGGTAACAAGGATGATGAAGAACCCCTCCGTGATTGTTTCCCCCTCCGACAGAGTGCCGGAAAAGGCCACTAGATTGGATCTTGTGGTTCTGGAACTTGCAGCCACGGAAAAAGTATTTCATGGACTCCCTGACAGGTTTTGGAATTTTAGAGTATTTATAGAGGTGGATTTAGATCAAACAGGGGCTCATGGGCCCCACTGCCCACCAGGGCATGCCAGAGGCCCCTGGCGGGCCCTGGTGCCTAGTGGGCCACTCCCTCATCTTCTTGTGGCCTCTAGAAGCTTATAGGGTCTCTTATTGCTAGAAAAAAATCTCCAAAAAGTTTCATGGCATTTGGACTTCGTTTGGTACTGATATTCTGCAAAGTCAAAAACAACCAAAAAACCCAGCAACTAGCACTGGGCACTAAGTTAATAGGTTAGTCCCAAAAAATGATATAAAGTTGCTTCTAAATGTATACAAAACATCCAAGATTGATAATATAATAGCATGGAACAATCCAAAATTATAGATACATTGGAGACGTATCATGTGCCAGTGGACTTCATTGTGCTTGATATTGAATGCAATCCGTCTTGTCCTATAATACTTGGTAGGACTTTTCTACGCACCATAGGAGCTATTATTAATATGAAAGAAGGAAATATAAGGTTCCAACTTCCATTAAAGAAAGGGATGGAACACTTTCCAAGGATGAGAATTTAACCACATATAAATATATTATGAGATCTACCTATGGAATTAATTTGAAAGATGACAATACTTGAAGCAATGCATTACGCCTAGCTAGGGGCATAAAACAATAGTGATTCTTGGGAGGCAACCCAATAGCTATCTTAAAATTTTGCTTTTACTTTCTCTTCTTGTGTGTTTACGCAATTTTTTCTATTGTAATTATTGTGTTTTCTTTTTTTAGTTAGTGTTTATACGAAGTAAAGCCTTTGGGATGATTTGGTTGATAGTTGACTTTATTTTGTGAAAAAAAACTTTTGCGCCATGTGCTGGAATTACTATAATTCACTAGAACGTGATAAAATTCTGAAAGTTTTACACATGATTGATACACAAATTTCCCATGTTTTCTTAATTTTTAAGATTTGTTGAAGTTACAGAAGTATAATTGTTGTTGAGATCATTGCAGACTGTTCTATTTTTTCTTGCATAGCGTGCTTGTTTTAATGTTTCTATGGACTGTATCGGGGGGTATAAGTCATGGAGAAGTTCGAATACAGTAGGGATTATGCAATATTAATTATGAATGAGTTTACAAAAATATATAAAGTTTATGATTTGTCTATTATATGAACAGATCTCACGAGGTTCCTGTTGAGATTTGTGTGTTGAAGTTTTCAAGTTTTGGGTGAGATCATGATGGATGAAGGAATAAGGAGCAGTAAGACCCTAACCTTGGGGATGCCTAAGGCACCCCAAGTTAATAATCAAGGAAGACCCAAGCGTCTAAGATTGGGGATTCCCCGGATGGCATCCCCTCTTTTGTCTACAATTCATTGGTATGTTACTTGGAGCTACATTTTTATTCATCACATGATATTATTTTTAATTGGAGCATCTTGTGCCATAGTTTTCCTTTGCTTGGTTGTTAGTTTGCCACAAACATTGTTTGCTAGACACACCTTTTGAGAGGTACACACATTCATTTTGATTGGATAGAATACTCTATATGCTTCTCTTATATCTTTTGAGCTAGGCAGTTGCTCTTCTACTTCACTTATATTTGTTAGAGCACGATGGTGATTACATTTTATAGAAATGACTCTACTCTCATGCTTCACTTAATCATTTTGAGAGTCTTAAATAGAAAATACTAATGAGCACGGATTATAAGACTAGTTAGAAAATGATAGGTATTTATGATTGATATGATAAAAACTTCCATGTATATCACTAAATATGAAATGTATGTGTTAATTATATTGATGTCGTAATATGAAAAGGTATGCGTTCATGATCATTGGTTAGTAAGAATATCAATATCAAAGCTTGTTATTAACTACTCATTTAAGTGTCTGACATGGCATGGTGGGGAGGTTTGAGCATTTTTATGTCTGGAATGAAATCCTTGAGTGTTATTATAATTGGAGGGTGCACGATGGTTAACTCTTACCAAACTCCTCGCTAGGGGCATGCGAGTAGTACTTTGCTTCAAGGGCTAATAAACTTGCAATAAGTATATGAGTTCTTTATGACTAATGTGAGTTCATGGACAATTATTCCTACCTTTCCGCAATTTGCTAGCCTCTTCGGTACTGTGCATTGACCTTTCTCACCTCGAGAGTCAGTGCATCCAAACCACGTGATATGATATGCTCTATCATACATAAGCCTCCTTATATCGTCCTCAAAACAACCACCATACCCACCTATCATGGCATTTCCATAGCCATTCTGAGATATATTGCCATGCAACTTCCACCGTTTTGTCTTATGACATGTGTGTTCACCATCATATTTATTTGCATGATCATATAGATCTGACATGATATTTGTGGCATAGACATTGTTCATCATTGTTATACATGTTATGCTAGATCATTGCACATCATGGTACACTGCCAGAGGCATTCATATAGAGTCATATTGTTTATCGAGTTGTAAGTAAATAAAGGTGTGATGATATTCATTATTAGAGCATTGTCCCAGTGAGGAAAGGATGATGGAGACAATGATTCCCCCACAAGTCAGGATGAAACTCTTGACGATAAAAAGAAAAGAGGCCAAAAGAGCCCAACAAAAAATATGAGATAAAAAGAGAGAAGGGGTAATGTTGGTATCCTTTTACCACACTTGTGCTTCAGAGTAGCATGATGTTCTTCATATAGGGAGTCTCCTTAGTTATCACTTTCATGTACTAGTGGGAATTTTTCATTATAGAACTTTGCTTGTATATTCCGATGATGGGCTTCCTCAAATGCCTGAGGTCTTCATGAGGAAACAAGTTGGATGCACACCCACTTAATTTCCGTTGAGCTTTCATACACTTATAGCTCTAGTGCATCCATTGCATGGAAATCCCTAATGCTGGCATTGATATTGATCGATGAGCCTCTCCATTGCCTATTGATCCGCTGAGTTGATGTGAGACTGATACGTCTCCAACATATCTATAATTTTTGGTTGCTCCATGCTATATTATCTACTGTTTTGGACATTATTAGGCTTTATTATCCACTTTTATATTATTTTTGCGACTAACCTATAAACTGGAGGCCCAGCCCAGAATTGTTGTTTTTGCCTATTTCAGGGTTTCGAAGAAAAGGAATATCAAATGGAGTCCAAACGGAATGAAACCTTCACCCCCAGGAGTCCAAACAGGGAGTCCATGAGGTAGGGGGCGCGCCTACCCCCCAGGCGCGCCCTCCACCCTCGTGGGCCCCCTGTTGCTCCACCGACGTACTTCTTCCTCCTATATATAACTACGTACCCCCAAACGATCAGATACGGAGCCAAAAGCCTAATTCCAACGCCACAACCTTCTGTATCCACGAGATCCCATCTTGGGGCCTGTTCCGGAGCTCCGCCGGAGGGGGCATCCATCGCAAAGGGCTTCTACATCAACACCATAGCCTTTCCGATGAAGTGTGAGTAGTTTACTTCAGACCTTCGGGTCCATAGTTATTAGCTAGATGGCTTCTTCTCTCTTTTTGGATCTCAATACAATGTTCTCCCTCTCTCTTGTGGAGATCTATTCGATGTAATCTTCTTTTTGCGGTGTGTTTGTTGTGACCGATGAATTGTGGGGTTATGATCAAGATTATCTATGAACAATATTTGAATCTTCTCTGAATTCTTTTATGTATGATTGGTTATCTTTGCAAGTCTCT
Organism: Triticum urartu; assembly: GCF_003073215.2. NCBI lineage: Eukaryota > Viridiplantae > Streptophyta > Magnoliopsida > Poales > Poaceae > Triticum > Triticum urartu. The sequence goes on from NC_053025.1 coordinate 196,677,964, forward strand.
TCTAATTATCAGTTTGGTTTGGCCTACTAGATTGATCTTTCTTGCAATGGGAGAAGTGCTTAGCTTTGGGTTCAATCTTGCGGTGTCCTTTCCCAGTGATAGTAGGGGCAGCAAGGCACTTATTGTATTGTTGCCATCGAGGATAACAAGATGTTTTTTTATCATATTGCATGAATTTATCCCTCTACATCATGTCATCTCGCTTAAGGCGTTACTCTGTTTTCATGAACTTAATACTCTAGATGCAGGCTGGATAACGGTCGATGAGTGGAGTAATAGTAGTAGATGCAGGCAGGAGTCGGTCTACTTGTCTCGGACGTGATGCCTATATACATGATCATACCTAGATATTCTCATAATATGCTCAATTCTGTCAATTGCTCAACAGTAATTCGTTCACCCATCGTAATATACTTATGCTCTTGAGAGAAGCCACTAGTGAAACCTATGGCCCCCGGGTCTATCTTCATCATATTAATCTTCCCATACTTAGTTATTTACTTTTCTTTTATTTTACTTTGCATCTTTATCACAAAAATACCAAAAATATTATTCTATCATATCTATCAGATCTCACTCTCGTAAGTGACCGTGAAGGGATTGACAACACCTTATCGCGTTGGTTGCGAGGAGTTATTTGTTTTGTGCAGGTACGAGGGACTCGCACGTAGCCTCCTACTGGATTGATACCTTGGTTCTCAAAAAATGAGGGAAATACTTACGCTACTTTGCTGCATCATCCTTTCCTCTTCAAGGAAATCCAACGCAGTGCTCAAGAGGTAGCAAGAAGAATTTCTGGTGCCGTTGCCGGGGAATCTACGCAAAAGTCAACATACCAAGTACCCATCACATACCCTTATCTCCCGCATTACATTATTTGCCATTTGCCTCTCGTTTTCCTCTCCCCCACTTCACCCTTGCCATTTTATTCGCCCTCTCTCTCTATCCTCCCTCTCTCTCTATTTGCCTCTTTTTGCCCGCTTGCTTTTTGTTTGCTTGTGTGTTGGATAACTTGCTTGTCACGATGGCTCAAGATAACACTAAATTGTGTGACTTTACCAATACCAACAACAATGATTTTATTAGCACTCCGATTGCTCTTACCGATGCTGAATCTTGTGAAATTAATGTCGCTTTGCTGAATCTTGTCATGAAATATCCGTTTTCCGGCCTTCCTAGTGAAGATGTCGCTACCCATCTAAATAGCTTCGTTGATTTGTGTGATATGCAAAAGAAGAAAGATGTGGATAATGATATTGTTAAATTGAAGCTATTTCCTTTTTCGCTTAGAGATCGTGCTAAAGCTTGGTTTTCGTCTTTGCCTAAAAATAGTATTGATTCTTGGAACAAGTGCAAAGATGCTTTTAAGCAACTTGATCATGAACATGTTGCAAAAGCTTGGGAGAGGATGAAATGAAATTAATGATACGTAATTGCCCTACTCATGGTTTGAATTTGTGGATGATTATACAAAAATTTTATGCCGGATTGAATTTCGCTTCTAGAAATCTTTTAGATTCGGCCACGGGAGGCACTTTTGTGGAAATCACTTTAGGAGAAGCTACTAAACTCCTAGATAATATTATGGTTAATTATTCTCAATGGCATACTAAAAGATCTACTAATAAAAAGGTGCATGTGATAGAAGAAATTAATGTTTTGAGTGGAAAGATGGATGAACTTATGAAATTATTTGCTAGTAAGAGTGTTTCTTCTGATCCTAATGATATGCCCTTGTGTACTTTGATTGAGAATAATAATGAATCTATGGATGTGAATTTTGTTGGTAGGAACAATTTTGGTAACAACGCATATAGAGGAAATTTTAATCCTAGGCCTTATCCTAGTAATCCCTCTAATAATTATGGTAATTCCTACAACAATTATTATGTAAATTATAATAATATGCCCTCTGATTTTGAATCTAATATTAAAGAATTTATTACTTCGCAAAAGAATTTCAATGCTTTGATTGAAGAAAAATTGCTTAAGATTGATGAGTTGGCTAGGAACGTTGATAGAATTTCTCTTGATGTTGATTCTTTGAAACTTAGATCTATTCCTCCTAAGCATGATATCAATGAGTATCTCAAAGCCATGAGAATTTCCATTGATGAGTGCAAAGAAATAACCGCTAGGATGCGTGCTAAGAAAGATGCCTTTATAAGAGCGTGTTCTTCTAGTTCCTATGAAAATAAAGATGAAGATCTAAAAGTTATTGATGTGTCCCCTATTAAATCTTTGTTTTGCAATATGAATCTTGATAATGATGGGACTGAATATGATCCACCTTTACCTAGAAGGCGTTCCAAAAATTCGGAGTTTTTAGATCTTGATGCTAAATTTGAGGAAAGTGGGATTGAAGAAATTAAAACCCTAGATGTTGCTAAACCCACTATTTTGGATTTCAAGGAATTTAATTATGAAAATTGCTCTTTGATTGATTGTATTTCCTTGTTGCAATCTGTGCTAAATTCTCCTCATGCTTATAGTCAAAATAAAGCGTTTACTAAACATATCGTTGATGCCTTGATGCAATCTTATGAAGAAAAACTTGAGTTGGAAGTTTCTATCCCTAGAAAACTTTATGATGAGTGGGAACCAATTATTAAAATTAAGATTAAAGATCATGAATGCTATGCTTTGTGTGATTTGGGTGCTAGTGTTTCCACGACTCCAAAGACTTTGTGTGATTTGTTAGGTTTCCATGATTTTGATGATTGCTCTCTAAACTTGCACCTTGCGGATTCCACTATTAAGAAACCTATGGGAAGAATTAATGATGTTCTTATTGTTGCAAATATGAATTATGTGCCCGTAGATTTTATTGTTCTTAACATAGATTGCAATCCTTCATGTCCTATTATTCTTGGTAGACCTTTCCTTAGAACGATTGTTGCAATTATTGATATGAAGGAAGGAAATATTAGATTCCAATTTCTGTTAAGGAAAGGCATGGAACACTTTCCTAGAAAGAAAATTAAATTACCTTATGAATCTATTATGAGAGCCACTTATGGATTGCCTACCAAAGATGGCAATACCTAGATCTATCCTTGCTTTTTATGCCTAGCTAGGGGCGTTAAACGATAGCACTTGTTGGGAGGCAACCCAATTTTATTTTTATTACTTGCTTTTTGCTCCTGTTTAGTAATAAATAATTTATCTAGCCTCTGTTTTGGTTGTGTTTTTTGTGTTTAATTAGTGTTTGTGCCAAGTAGAACCGTCGGGAAGACTTGGGGAAAGTCTTGATATCTTGCTGTAAAAAACAGAAACTTTAGTGCTCACGAGAACTGCTGAGATTTTTATTTGTTAAGTGATATTTAGTTAATTCTTTTTTCAGATGATTAATAGATAAATTCCTCACGTCCATCAATTTATTTTAGAATTTTTGGGGCTACATATCCTGCGCTAGCTACAGATTACCACAGACTGTTCTGTTTTTGACAGATTCTGTTTTTCGTGTGTTGTTTGCTTATTTTATAGAAACTATTGATCTCTCATGCTTCACTTATATTATTTTGAGAGTCTTAAATAGCATGGTAATTTTATTAAATAATCCTAATATGCTTGGTATTCAAGAATAGTAAAAACTTTCTTATGCGTGCGTTGAATGATATGAGAAGTTTGATGCTTGATAATTGTTTTGAGATATGAAGATGGTGATATTAAAGTTGTGCTAGTTGACTAGTTGTGAATTTGAGAAATACTTGTGTTAAAGTTTGTGATTCCCGTAGCATGCACGTATGGTGAACCGTTATGTGATGAAGTCGGAGCATGATTTATTTTTTGATTGTCTTCCTTATGAGTGGCGGTCGGGGATGAGCAATGGTCTTTTCCTACCAATATATCCCCCTAGGAGCATGCGCATAATACTTTGATTTGATAACCTGCAGATTTTTGCAATAAGTATATGAGTTCTTTATGACTAATGTTGAGTCCATGGATTATACCCACTTTTCTTCCTTCCACCATTGCTAGCATCTCTAATACCGCGCACCTTTCGCCGGTATCATACACCCACCATATACCTTCCTCAAAACAGCCACCACACCTACCTATTATGGCATTTCCATAGCCATTCCGAGATATATTGCCATGCAACTTTCCACCATTCCGTTTATTATGACACACTCCATCATTGTCATATAGTGCTATATTCATGGCTCACGCTCATGTATTGCGTGAAGATTGAAAAAGTTTGAGAATGTCAAAAGTATGAAACAATTGCTTGGCTTGTCATCGGGGTTGTGCATGATTTAAATACTTTGTGTGGTGAAGATAGAGCATAGCTAGACTATATGATTTTGTAGGGATAACTTTCTTTGGCCATGTTATTTTGAGAAGACATGATTGCTTTGTTAGTATGCTTGAAGTATTATTATTTTTATGTCAATATTAAACTTTTATCTTCAATCTTTTGGATCTGATTATTCATAACAAAATTAAGAAGAATTACATTAAAATTATGCCAAGTAGCACTTCACATCAAAAATTATCTTTTTTTATCATTTACCTACTCGAGGACGAGCAGGAATTAAGCTTGGGGATGCTTGATACATCTCCAACGTATCTATAATTTTTGATTGCTCCATGCTATATTATCTACTGTTTTGGACATTATTGGGCTTTATTATCCACTTTTATATTATTCTTGGAACTAACCTATTAACCGGAGGCCCAGCCCAGAATTGCTGTTTTTGCCTATTTTAGGGTTTCAAAGAAAAGGAATATCAAACGGAGTCCAAACGGAATGAAACCTTTGGGAACATGATTTTCTCACCGAACGTGATCTAGGAGACTTGGACCCTACGTCAAGCAACCAACAGGGAGGCCACGAGGTAGGGGGGCATGCCTACCCCTCCAGGTGCGCCCTCCACCCTCGTGGGCCCCCTATTGCCCCACCGACGTACTTCTTCCTCCTATATATTCCTACATACCCCCAAAAGATCAGATACGGAGCCAAAAACCTAATTCCACCGCCGCAACCTTCTGTATCCACGAGATCCCATCTTGGGGCCTGTTCTGGAGCTCTGCCGGAGGGGGCATCCATCACGGAGGGCTTCTACATCAACACCATAGCCTCTCCGATGAAGTGTGAGTAGTTTACTTTAGACCTTCGGGTCCATAGTTATTAGCTAGATGTCTTCTTCTCTCTTTTTGGGTCTCAATACAATGTTCTCCCCCTCTCTTGTGGAGATCTATCCGATGTAATCTTCTTTTTGCGGTGTGTTTGTTGAGACCGATGAATTGTGGGTTTATGGTCAAGATTATCTATGAACAATATTTGAATCTTCTCTGAATTCTTTTATGTATGATTGGTTATCTTTGTAAGTCTCTTCGAATTATCATTTTGGTTTGGCCTACTTGATTGATCTTTCTTGCAATGGGAGAAGTGCTTAGCTTTGGGTTCAATCTTGCGGTGTCCTTTCCCAGTGACAGTAGGGGCAGCAAGGCACGTATTGTATTGTTGCCATCGAGGATAACAAGATGTTTTTTATCATATTGCATGAATTTATCCCTCTACATGATGTCATCTTGCTTAAGGCGTTACTCTATTTTCATGAACTTAATACTCTAGATGCATGCTGGATAGCGGTCGATGAGTGCAGTAATAGTAGTAGATGCAGGCAGGAGTCGGTCTACTTGTTTCGGACGTGATGCCTTACATGATCATACCTAGATATTCTCATAACTATGCTCAATTCTGTCAATTGCTCAATAGTAATTCGTTCACCCACCGTAAAATACTTATGCTCTTGTGAGAAGACACTAGTGAAACCTATGGCCCCCGGGTCTATCTTCATCATATTAATCTTCCCATACTTAGTTATTTACTTTGCTTTTATTTTACTTTACATCTTTATCACAAAAATACCAAAAATATTATTCTATCATATCTATCAGATCTCACTCTTGTAAGTGACCGTGAAGGGATTGACAACCCCTTATCGCATTGGTTGCGAGGAGTTATTTGTTTTGTGTAGGTACGAGGGACTCGCGTGTAGCCTCCTACTGGATTGATACCTTGGTTCTCGAAAACTGAGGGAAATACTTACGCTACTTTACTGCATCATTGTTTCCTCTTCAAGGAAATCCAATGCAGTGCTCAAGAGGTAGCAGAGACTTTCTTCCTTTTTGACTTCTCCTATATATCTCTACCACCGCCTTCTATTCCACCTATAATGCTAATGTCCATGTGTCACGCTCATGTATTGAGTGGAGCTGAAAATGCTGAAGCATGTTAAAAAAGTATAATACAGTTGCCTAGTTTAACAACGGGCTGCTCATGATTTATATTATGCGGTGAAGGCGGAGTCATGGCATGCTTACATAATTCAGTGAGTAGGGATAACATTCGTTGAGAATCGTATATTTTTAAAACAGTAATGATTATGTTCTTATATTCATGGATACTATTATGTTGATATCAATTACTTCATCATTTCTCAATATTTATGTCATAGAAGAGATTACATGATAAATATGCTAGGTAGCATTCAACATGAAAAATTCTGTTTTTTTACCATTTACCTACTCGAGGACGAGCGTGAATTAAGCTTGGGGATGATGATACGTCTCTAACGTATCTATAATTTGATTGTTTCATGCTATTAATTTTAGATGCTTTATATGCAATTTTATATCAGTTTTGGGAACTAACCTATTAACTCAGTGCCTAGTGTCAGTTATTGTTTTCTGCATGTTTTTGGTTTTTTAGGAGATCAATACCAAATGAAATGCAAACACGATAAACATTTACAATCATTTTTTCTAGACCAGAAGGGACCCTAGGAGCCTCGGTAGGAGACTGGGGAAGCTACGAGAGCGCCACAAGCCCCCCAGGTGCGCCTCCTGAGCTTGTGGGATCCATAGAGCTCTGTTTGGCATAATTCCAACTCCATAAATTCACATAATCCTGAAACCAATAGAGAGCAACCCAAAACACTTTTTACGCCGCTGCAAACTTTCTCTCTTCTGCGATCCAATCTAGAGGCCTTTTATGGTACTCTGTCGGTGGGGGAATCAATCATGGAGGGCTTCTACATCAACCTTCTGCCCTCCAATGATGTGTGAGTAGTTTATCACAGACCTACGGGTCCATATCTAGTAGTTAGATGGCTTCTTCTCTCTCTCTCTCTCTCTCTCTTTGATCTTCAGTACAATGTTCTCCAAAATCTCCATGGAGTTCTATCCGATGTATTCTTCTTTTGCAGTGTGTTTGTTGGTATCCGATGAACTGTGGGTTTATGATCAAATTATTCATTGAAAGCAATTGAATCTTACTGTACTTTATTATGCATGATTGTTATAGCTTTGTATTTCTCTCCGGTCTATCCATTTGGTTTGGCCAACTAGATTGATTTATCTTCAGTGGGAGAGGTGCTTTGTAATTGGTTCAATATTGCGGTGGCCTCACCCAGTGATGGCAGGAGTAGTGAGGCATGTACTTGTATTGTTGCCATTAAGGGTAAAACGATGGGGTTTATTCATATTGCTTGAGTTTTTCTGTCTACATTATCTCATCTTGCTTAAAGCATTACTTTGTTTGTCATGAACTTAATACCATAGATGCATGCTGGATAGCGGTGGATTGGTGGAGTAACTGTAGTAGATGCAGATTTTTTTGGTCTACTTGTCATGGACGTAATGCCTATATACATGATCATTGCCATGAATAACATCATAACTATGCACTTTTCTATCAGTTGTCTGATACGTCTCCAACGAATCTATAGTTTTTGATTGTTCCATGTTGTTATATTATCATTCCTGGATGTTTTACAACAACTTTATATAATTTTTTGGGACTAACCAATTGACATAGTGCCCAGTGCCAGTTGCTGGTTTTTGCTTGTTTTTTACATCGCAGAAAATCAATACCAAATGAAGTCCAAACGCAGCGAAACTTTTTGGAGAATTTTTTTGGACCAGAAGAAGACAGCTGTTGGGCCAAAGAATTACCAGAGGGGAGCTCCCAGGGGAGCACAACCCACCAGGGCGCGCCTGGGGCCCCAGGCGCGCCCAGGTGGGTTGTGCCCACCTTGGTGGCCTCCCGCACCGCCTCTTCGCCCAATAAATACCCAAATATTCCAGAAACCCTAGGGGAGTCGACGAAACACAATTCCAGTCGCCGAAAGTTCCAGAACCATGAGATCCAATCTAAACACCATCACAGAGGGGTTCATCATCCTCATTGGTGCCTCTTCGATGATGCGTGAGTATTTCATCTTAGACCTACGGGTTCATCATCCTTATATTATTTTGAGAGAAGAAATTTTGACGCTCATGTTCTTCACTTAAATTTGTTTGAGCTTATCAAAAGCAATTGCAACATATGAAACTAGTCTCAAAGTGATAGATATTCAAGAAGGATATAATAAGAACTTTCATGAAGATCATTGGACAAAATAAACTTGATTCTTTGTAATAATTTTGAGATATGATGATAGTGATATATGAGTTATATTGGTGAGTAATTATGCTTTAGTAAGAATATTGGTGTTAAGTTTGTGATTCCCTATGCAAGCACGAAAGTCAAAAGTTATGCAATGAAATTACATCCTACTTATGGTGCATTATTCGGTGTTAGTTATGCTCAATGCTCGCTTATGTGATTTTTCATTTCTTGGTTGGATGCTTCTCAATCTATTTGCTAGCCTTCACTTGTACTAAGTAGAAATACTACTTGTGCATCCAAAATCTTTAAACCTAGTTTTGCCATATGAGTCCAACATACCTGCCTATATGCGGTATTCTCGTGCCGTTCTAAGCAAATTTGTATGTGCCATCTCTAATTTTCAAAATAAATTTCCTTTTTGTGTGCTCGTACCGCTCATGAAGCGGCAGGGGGTGGACAATATTTTCCATGCTAGATGTGTTATTCTCAAGATGAGTGTTTATTCACTTGTCATTGCACGAGATTGTGGCGGTAATAGGGATGCCCAGTCTCGAAATGAAAAAAGAAATTTACTTTATGTTGTCAAATAATAAATTCCTTGGACAGTGTTGGTATGGAAGGCACCCGTGGATATGGCTAGCCATGGATTGTGAAAGAATGGTAGAAAAAGGAATAAACTTTATTTTCTGTTTGGGAACCGCCTATGATATATCTAGCATGGAAAGTCTAGGGAATTACTCAGTCGTTTTCGTTAACGGGAAAAGTATGCCTCTCAAAAAAATTTATCTCTTAATTGAAGCTTTGAGCTCTAGCACCTCTACAAATCCCTACTTCCCTCTGCGAAGGGCCTTTCTATTTACCTTATGCAATTTTTTTATTTGAGTCTCCATCTTCTCTTATAAAGCACCAACTAAGGGGCACTATGATCGTACTTGAGCATTGGATGTAGCTAATATGCGAGTGTGTTTCATTAATGGATCAATGATTGAGCATGATGGGCTAGGGATAACTTTCTTTAGTGTTGATATTTTGAAAGACATGGTTGCTTATTGATATGCTTGAGTATTGGAATCTTCATGTCAAAACTAGACTATTGCTTTGAACCATGCAGAAGTCCAATTGTCCATGCTACAAAAGAAAAGAAAACGTGATGAACATGTTAGGCATCATTCCACATCAAAAATTCTGTTTTTATCATTTACCTACTCAAGGACGAGCATGAATTAAGCTTGGGGATGCTAATACGTCTCCAATTTATCTATAATTTTTTATTGTTCCATGCTGTTATATTATCATTCTTAGATGTTTTACAACAACTTTATATCATTTTCTGGGACTAACCTATTGACATAGTGCCCAGTGCCAGCTGCTGTTTTTTTTCTTGTTTTTTACATTGCAGAAAATCAATACCAAATGGAGTCCAAACGCAACGAAACTTTCTGGCGAACTTTTCTGGACCAGGAGACACCTGTTGGGCCAAAGAAGTACCAGAGGGGAGCTTCAAGGGGAGCACAACCCACCAGGGCATGCCTGGGGGCCCAGGCACGCCTAGGTTTGAGATGGCAGAGCCATCAAACATGGTTCGGATTTTAGTTATGTGTGCGATGCAGGGCATACGGTTGATCCAGAAGAACTATTTGCGATGAGGCAGAACAACAGAAACGGGTAGCCATATCAATGTGTGTGCGATATGCAGCATACAGTTCGCTCCGATGAACTGTGTGCTATTAGGGAATGCAACAAAAATGGTCAACTAGATCAATGTGTGTCTGATATGTGGCATATGGTTCACTCGGACGAACTGTTTTCGATTAGGGAAGAGAACAGCAATGGTTCAACTTAACAAGATGTGTGTGATGTGCGACATACAGTTCACATAGATGAACTATTTGCGATCAGACAAAAGAACACAAATGAGTCATGTAAACAAGATGTGTGTGATACGTGGAAAACAGCCGACTCAGATGAACTGTTTGCGATGAGAAATTACAACACAAATGGTTACTACACTTAGTTCGTGTGCGATTCTGTGTGTACAAAAAACTTTGAAAAATGCAAACTAGTTGCTTGAGGTGGCTAGGAGTATCACACACGATGCGTCTGCGAGTACTCGTTTGCGATGATTAGTAAGTTACACATACATTTCCTTATGTTTACATGTGTGTGAGTTTGCAATATGGACAATTAATATGCAAATGCCTTCTGGACATCGGGCACACGCTTAAACTCAATGAACTGTGTACGATACTAATACTTTCCATGAAAATATAAGAACTTGGCTAACAACATTTGAGTAACATATATATAGTGGTTACACTATTCGACAAAAGGAGGATCTTCATAACATGGCTTTGATAACCATATGGTCCATATCTACATACTTAACATAGTAACAACTACCACATTTTAAGAGGCTGAGGGCCAACAACCATATGGTCCATATCTACATACTTAACATAGTAACAGCTAGCACATTTTAAGAGGTCGAGGGCCAACAACCACAACTATCCAATGGAATCAGCTTGATCACAGCGACTCAGCATCTCATCAATGAAAAGGAAGAGCCCTCCTGTGCCTTGGTAGAGCATGAGTAGAACAGTGTCTCCAATTTTCCAATATGGATGCATTGCCATGACAAGCGAGAACTTGTTAATTTGAATGGTTCCATCTTTGTGGGAAATGCAGTACTTTCCAGTCACTTTGGCGTTATTAGCATGCACAAGTGTAATTCGACCACGACGGGAAATCGATCCAGGAACTGCTACAGCGGGCAATTTCTGTTGAAATGTAGAATAAAAACCAATTGTAACATGTCATTGAAGATATATATAGTTTATGAGCATCAACATTAAAATAAGACTTTTTTACCAGCGTTTTGTGCACACAATTGGTCTTGTTCAATGTGTGCACCATAGGTATAATTAATCCCATCCAAAATCCATCGTTCATACGTTGTGCTATCTCTGTTAGATTATCAACAAAGTTTACGACATGCTTCAAGTACTTCCAGTGAAATTTGGTATGCTTAGTAACATACAAATCATTCACTATGCATCCAACATATCCTGCTTAAAAGGTGGAAAGTTATTATTTATTCAGAACATGGCAGAAGAATATATAGTGCACAGAAATTGGTAAATAGAATTTGTTACTGCCTAGGAACGGAGTCAGAAAATGAAATCACAATTGGTTGCTTAAATAGCGATCAATTAGTCAGAACAAATACCCCGATTTTGCTAAGTAATATGCTAACATGGAGAAAGTTGAAAGGACACTAACCTTGATCATACTTTGATCGGCTGATGACGTTGGGGAAGAAAACATCCATGTTAATTAGACCAGGCTATGGTGCGTGCACTAGAATTTTATTGCCAGCTTTCAGTCCATAACACTTAGACATTTTTCTCCAAAGGTCCGCATCAAAATAGGAGTGACCATCTTTATCAAGTTTTATGCTAACCATCATTGTAAATCCATGTTGCGTTGTCAATATGGCATCCATGGAGTCATCAACAAAGTAAAGCCCAAGATTTCCTTCTACTCCTTGTAACGCTCGGATAATTAAGCTACAGTAAACATCTGCTAAAGATGCCACGTCACCTCTGTTACTATCGCTAATCTCACATTAGTTCAAAACGATTCGAATTCAAATTTGAATTTTTGTCAAACAACCAAAGTTTTCAAACATTAAAACAAAAATGTTCGGATTGTGCCAAATATTGCACAGGTAATTATAGTAAAGAAAACACATGTTTAGAAAATGCTAAAATGCTCTAAAATAAATAAAACAAAAAAGGGAAAATAAATAAAAGAAAAATAAAATACAAAACAAAAAACAAAGAGAGAACCCCCCACTTGGTTAGTCAGCCCAGCTGCTAGCCAGGCCAGCCCCAAACTGGCCAGCCCACCCCCACTCCTCCATAACCCCCCACGACATCCAAACCCTAACCTACTGCACCCACTTCCCCGACATCGCCCGCTGCTCTCCCCCCGATCTGGATCAAGATCAGGGGCAAGGACCCGACACCCCCGACGCCGCCCGGATCGACCGTCGTCGCCGCCGGAGGATCACCCCTCGCTACTCGACCTCGTTTCCTCCCTACCGGCCTGCCTCCCCACCGCACGTCATCTCCGACCTCCTCCCCGCACCCCACTGCCTGTGCCCTACAGCCCCGCGGTGAGGCCTAGACCTCCTCTCCCCCTCGCCCCGCGTGCTCACCATACGCCGTTCGCCCCCATCTCTGCTCCTGCGCCCCACCGTGCCCCCCGTCGTGGCCACTCCCGCAGCCCCACTACTGCCACGCCCTGCTCGCCCGCAGCTTCCTGCTAGCCCGTCATGGCCTCGCTCACCGCCATCTCGCGCACGCCCGCCCGCTCGCACCTAGCCGCCGGCCGCGCCATCGCGCTCGCCAACGCCACCTGCGGCTACGCCCTCCCGCTACTATAGCTGCTACTACTGCTGCAGCTGCCGAGCCTGGCCCCCACCCCCGCGCTCGCCGCACGCCGCCTTCGGCCCCATTGCTGGCTGCTGCCACTAGCCTCCCGCGCCGCCCACTGATCGCACCCCGCGACTGCCGCCAGCGCCCGCGGACCCTCCTCTCCCTACTGGCCCGCGCCGCCCCTTGCTGTTGCCTCGTCGACGCCACCGCCCCCCATTCTGCTGCAGACCCTGGCCACCTCCGGCGCCCGGCGCCGGCGCCCAGCCATGCCCGCGCGGCTTCCGCTTGGGTCGGGCGCCCGCGAGCCCCTGCGCCCGTAACCGCCACCCGCGCCCTAGAACGAAAACGCTTTTTTAAAGATAAAAGAATAATAAAATAAATTTAATTAATTAACTTATTAGTTAACTAAATTAATCCTGATTAGTTTAATTATGCTAATAACTACTTAAACTAATTAAACTGTTAGTTAGTCCATGTTTCAATGACAGTAGGGACCCACTGGTCAATTTGACCAGTCAACGGTCAATGCCGATTGGGTTATTGACTTTGACTGGCCCCACCAGTCAGTCTCTGCTGACTGGCAGTTGACCACATCAACTGGGCCTACTGGTCAGCCACACAAGCCCTTCTGTGGGTACACTTCTGTGTACCCATAGCAATTTAACATTTAATTTGTGAATTAAAACAATTTAAAAAATGATTTAAAACTTTAAAAATTAATATAAAATAATCCATAACTCGGATGAAAATACTTTGTACATGAAAGTTGCTCAGAAAGACGAGACCAATCCGGATACGTAGCACGTTCGTCCGCCGCACATCCCTAGCATAGTGAACACGCAACTTGCCCCCTCTGGTTCATCTGTCCAAAAACGTGAAACACCGAGGATACTTTCCCGAATATTTTCCCCCTTCGTCGGTATCACCTCCTACTGCGTTAGGGCACACCTGGCACCGTTACTTGTCATGTCATGCATCGATATGCATTTGTTTGCATTGTATTCATTGTTTCTTCCCCCTCTTCTCTCCGGTAGACTACGAGACTGACACCGCTGCTGGTGCCCCAATCGACTACGTTGTTGACGACCCCTCCTTGCTAGAGCAACCAGGCAAGCCCCCCCCTTGATCAACCAGATATCGCCTATTCTTCTCTCTACTGCTTGCATTAGAGTAGTGTAGCATGTTACTTCTTTTCGTTAATCCTATTCTGATGCATAGCCTATCTTTGCTACTACTGTTGTTACCTTTACCTGCAATCCTAAATGCTTAGTATTGGATGCTAGTATTCCATCAATGGCCCTTCATTCTTGACTGTCTGCCATGCTATACTATCGGGCCGTGATCACTCGGGTGGTGATCACTGCTACCTCTTGAGCACTGCGTTGGTTTTCCCTTGAAGAGGAAAGGGTGATGCAGTAAAGCATAGTAAGTATTTCCCTCAGTTTTTGAGAACTAAGGTATCAATCCAGTAGGAGACCACGCATGAATCACCTCGTACCTACACAAACAAATAAGAACCTCGCAACCAACGCGATAAAGGGGTTGTCAATCCCATCACGGCCACTTGCAAGAGTGAGATCTGATAGAGATAATAATAATAAGATATTTTTTGTATTTTTATGATATAGATTGAAAGTAAAGATTGCAAAATAAAATAGATTGGAAACTTGTATGATGGAAAATAGACCCGGGGGCCATAGGTTTCACTAGTGGCTTCTCTCAAGATAGCATAAGTATTACGGTGGGTGAACAAATTACTATCGAGCAATTGATAGAAAAGTGAAAAATATGAGAATATCTAGGCATGATCATGTATATAGGCATCACGTCTGTGACAAGTAGACCGACTCCTGCCTGCATCTACCACTATTACTCCACACATCGACCGCTATCCAGCATGCATCTAGAGTATTAAGTTCATAAGAACAGAGTAACGCTTTAAGCAAGATGACATGATGTAGAGGGATAAACTCATGCAATATGATATAAACCCCATCTTTTTATCCTCAATGTAAACAATACAATACGTGTCGTTTCCCTTTCTGTCACTGGGATCGAGCACCGCATGATTGAACCCAAAGCTAAGCACTTCTCCCATTGCAAGAAAGATCAATCTAGTAGGCCAAACCAAACTGATAATTTGAAGAGACTTGTAAAGATAACCGATCATACATAAAAGAATTCAGAGAAGAATCAAATATTGTTCATAGAAAGCTTTATCATAAACCCACAATTCATCAGATCTCGACAAACAGACCGCAAAAGAAGATTACATCGAATAGATATCCAAGAGAATCAAGGAGAACTTTGTATTGAGATCCAAAGAGAGAGAAGAAGCCATCTAGCTACTAACTATGGACCCGAAGGTCTAAGGTAAACTAATCACACATCATCGGAGGGGCCATGGAGTTGATGTAGAGGCCCTCCGTGATCAATGCCCCCTCCGGCGGAGCTCCGGAAAAGGCCCCAAGATGGGATATCTTGGGTATAGAAGATTGCGGCGGTGGAAATAGGGTTTCGTGGTGCTCTTGGATGTTTTCGGGGTATATGGATATATATATAGGAGGAAGAAGTAGGTCGGTGGAGCAACGAGGGGCCCACGAGGGTGGAGGGAGCGCCCAGGGGGGTGGGCGCGCCCTCCTACCTCGTGGCTGCCTCGTTGATTGCTTGACGTCCACTCCAAGTCTCCTGGATCACGTTTGTTCCAAAAATCACTTTCCCGAAGGTTTCATTCCGTTTGGACTCCGTTTGATATTGCTTTTCTACGAAAAACTGAATTAGGAAAAAAAACAATTAGGGCCGGGCCTCCGGTTAATAGGTTAGTCCCAAAAATAATATAAAAGTGTAAAATAAAGCCCATTAACATCCAAAACAGATAATATAATAGCATGGAACAATCAAAAATTATAGATACATTGGAGACGTATCAACATCCCCAAGCTTAATTCCTGCTCGTCCTCGAGTAGGTAAATGATAAAAAAAGAATTTTTGATGTGGAATGCTTCCTAGAATATTATTCAATGTATTTTTCTCTATTGTGGCATGAATGTTCAGATCCGAAAGATTCAAGATAAAAGTTTATTGTTGACATAAAAATAGTAATACTCCAAGTATGCTAGTCAAGCAATTATGTCTTATCAAAATACCATAGCCAAAGAAAACTTATCCCTACAAAGTCATATAGTTTGGCCATGCTTCATTTTCTTCACACAAAATGCTCTCATCATGCACAACCCTATGACAAGCCAAGCAATTGTTCATACTTAGCCTTTTCAAACTCTTTCAACTTTCACGCAATATATGAGCGCGAGCCATGGACATAGCACTGTGGGTGGAATAGAATATGATGATTGAGGTTGTGTGAGAAGACAAAAACGGAGAAAGTCTCACATTGACACGGATAATCAATGGGCTATGGAGATGCCCACCTATTGATGTCAATGCAAGGAGTAGGGATTGCCATGCAACGGATGCACTAGAGCTATAAATATATGAAAGCTCATCAATGAAACTAAGTGGGTGTGCATCCAACTCGCTTGCTCACGAAGACCTAGGGCATTTGAGGAAGCCCATCATTGGAATATACAAGCCAAGTTCTATAATGAAAAATTCCCACTAGTATATGAAAGTGACAAAATAAGAGACTCTCTATCATGAAGATCATGGTGCTACTTTGAAGCACAAGTGTGGAAAAATGATAGTAACAATGTCCCTTCTCTCTTTTTCTCTCATATATGTACATATATATTTTATTTGGGCCTCTTTTTGGCCTCTTTTCTTTCTCTTTTTTTCGTCCAGAGTCTCATCCCGACTTGTGGGGGAATCATAGTCTCCATAATCCTTTCCTCACATGGGACAATTCTCTAATGATGTTCATCACACTTTTATTTTCTTACAACTCAAGAATTACATCTCGATACTTAGAACAAAATATGACTCTATGTGAATGCCTCCGGCGGTGTACCGGGATTGCGATGAATCAAGAGTGACATGTATGAAAAAATTATGAATGGTGGCTTTGCCACAAATACGATGTCAACTACATGATCATGCAAAGCAATATGACAATGATGATGCGTGTCATAATAAATGGAACGGTGGAAAGTTGCATGGAAATATATCTCGGAATGGCTATGGAAATGCCATAATAGGTAGGTATGGTGGCTATTTTGAGGAAGATATAAGGAGGCTTATGTGTGATAGAGCGTATCATATCACGGGGTTTGGATGCACCGGCAAAGTTTGCACCAACTCTCAAGGTGAGAAAGGGCAATGCACGGTACCGAAGAGGCTAGCAATGATGGAAGGGTGAGAGTGCGTATAATCCATGGACTCAACATTAGTCATAAAGAACTCACATACTTATTGCAAAAATCTACAAGTCATCAAAACCAAGCACTACGCGCATGCTCCTAGGGGGATAGATTGGTAGGAAAAGACCATCGCTCGCCCCGACCGCCACTCATAAGGAAAGCAATCAAAGAACACCCCATGCTTAAAATTTGTCACATAACATTCACCATACGTGCATGCTACGGGACTTGCCAACTTCAACACAAGTATTCATCAATTTCACAATTACTCAACTAGCTCACTTCTAATATTACCACATTTATATCTCAAAACCATCTATCAAGCATCCAAATTCTCTTAGCATTTAAAATTTATAGCCAAAGTGAATTACCATGATGTTCTAAAGGACTCTCAAAATGATATAAGTGAAGCATGAGAGATCAATTATTTCTATAAAATAAAACCACCACCGTGCTCTAAAAGATATAAGCGAAGCACTAGAGCAAAAACTATATAGCTCAAAAGATATAAGTGAAGCACATAGAGTATTCTAATAAATCCCAATTCATGTGTGTGTCTCCCAAAAGGTGTGTACAGCAAGGATGATTGTGGTAAACTAAAAAGAGAACACTCAAATCATACAAGACGCTCCAAGCAAAACACATATCATGTGGCGAATAAAAATATAGCTCCAAGTAAAGTTACCGATAGACGAAGACGAAAGAGGGATGCCTTCCGGGGCATCCCCAAGCTTAGGCTTTTTGGTGTCCTTGTATTTTACCTTTGGGTTCCATGGGAATCCCCAAGCTTAGGATCTTGCCACTACTTGTTCCATAATTCATCAAATCTTTACCCAAAACTTGAAAACTTCACAACACAAAACTTAAAAGAAAATCTTCGTGAGCTCTTTTAGTAAAATAAAACAGACCACCACTTCAAGGTACTGTAATGAACTCATTATTGATTTATATTGGTGTTAAACCTACTGTATTCCAACTTCTCTATGGTTTATAAACTCTTTTACTAGCCATAGATTCATCAAAATAAGCAAACAACACACAAAAACAGAATCTGTCAAAAACAGAACAGTCTGTAGTAATCTGTAGGTTTCGACCACTTCTGGAACCCCAAAAATTCTAAAATAAATTGATGGGCGTGAGGAATTTATATATTAATCATCTTAAAAAATAATTAAATAAATATAACTCTGCAATAAAAAATGGCATCAATTCTCGCGAGCGCTAAAGTTTCTGTTTGTTACAGCAAGATCAAAAAGACTTTCCCCAAGTCTTCCCAACAGTTCTACTTGGCACAAACACTAATTAAACACAAAAAAACACAAACAGAACAGAGTCTAGATAAATTATTTATTACTAAACAGGAGCAAAAATCAAGGAATAAAAATAAAATTGGGTTGCCTCCCAACAAGCGCTATTGTTTAACGCCCCTAGGTAGGCATAAGATTTCAACGATGCTCACATGAAAGACAAGAATTGAAGCACAAAGAAAGCATCATAAAACATGTGACAAACACATATAAGTCTAACATACTTCCTATGCATAGGCATCTTATAGGAAAACAAATTATCAAGTCAAGCAAAAACTAGCATATGCAAGGGAGCGAAAAGAAACAATAGCAATCTCAACATAACGAGAGGTAATTTAGTAACATGAAAATTTCTACAACCATATTTTCCTCTCTCATAATAATTACATGTAGGATCATAAGAATATTCAACAATATAGATATCACAAAACATATTATTAACAAGATCCACATGTATGCAAAGTTGACGCTCTTCCAAAATAGTGGGATTAACATTAACTTAAGCCATGACCTCTCCAAACCCACTTTTATCAAAAACTTCATAAGATTGAACATTCTCCAAATATGTTGGATCTAAAGTTGACACTCTTCCAAACCCACTTTCAATAATATTGCAAACACCATTATCAATCTCATATTCATCATGGGGCTTAAATAAATTTTCAAGATCAAAAGAAGAATCACCCGAATCATGATCATTGCAACAAATAGTAGTCATAGCAAAATTAGCATCCCCAAGCTTGAGGTTTTTCATATCATTGGCACAATTGACATGAAGAGAATTTATGATAACATCATTGCAATCATGCTTTTCATCGACGGAAATATCAAGTATGGGTGTAATAGCAACGATCTCATGTTTAACATAAGGAACTATAGCAAACTCATCTTTATAAATATTGGCACCATAGACACAAGAATAGCAAGCATCATGTTCATCAAGGGATATTTCAATCAAATCATCAGAATCATAATTATCTATAGATTCATGCATATCATTATTTTCTTCCTAAGCAACGGTCATTCTTTTAATAAATTCTTTGACATAGACATTATGAGCATAGTTTTCATAGCAATATTTAAGTATGCCAAAATTTTCAGATTCGTAGAGAGTAATATCATACTTTTCAATCAAAGAAGCAACTTCATAAGCACCCTTAAAAGCAACAAATTCTTCAATTTGTTCGATATCGTAGTAACTATAAACACCCTTTGCATAAGAACATGAGAAAATTCCTTATTTGACACTGTCTTAAAATCTGGTTCCTTATTTGACACTGGAAAAGTTTTTCTTCCCTATTTGACACTAGTCCTAAATTTTATTCCCTATACGACACTTCCGTCCATTTTGAGCCTAAATGACACTTGAAAAGACGATTTTGCCCCCCATGCAGTATGTGTGTGCACGCGTGTGTGCTGTTGCGTGTGTGGGTGCACGTGCACATGTGTGCTACTGCTGCATGTGTGTGTGCATGTGTGCCGCTATGTGTGTGTTTGCTACTGCGTGTGTACGTGCGTGTGTGTGTGTGTTTGCTGTTGCGTGCCTATGTGCTGCTGTTGCGTGTGTGTGCGCGTGCATGTGTGTTGCTGCGTGTGTGTGCGTGTGTGTGCACGTGCGCGTGCGTGTTGTTGCATGTGTGTGCGCGTGCGTGTGTGTGTTGGTGCATGTGTATGTGTTGCTGCGTGTGTGCTCCTGCCCTCGCACTGGTGCTGCGTGTGTGCGCTATTGCCCCCCACACACATACCACATGAGGGGCAAAAGAGTCTTTTCAGGTGTCATTTAGGCTCAAAATGAACGAAAATGTCATATAGGGAATAAAATTTAGAACTTGTGTCAAATAGGGAAGAAATTTTTTTCCAGTGTCAAATAAGGAAGCAAATTTTAAGATAGTGTCAAATAAGGAATTTTCTCTAAGAACATAAGATTTCATCATCATTAAACTCACATAGGTAGGGGAGGTGTTTTTCAGGGTTCTTAGAGCAACAAGTAAGATCACAAATTTCACAAAGATTCCAAGCATAACATAGCAATCTGTTTATTTGATCCCATAAGAGTCTCCCTTTTTCAGACAAATGGTGACGCACAAAACGAGCATGCTCACGAGTGCATAAGGATCAAAGATGATCCAAGTAGAACACTTTAAGTGGATCCATATCAATAGATTTTCGACAAGCAAAGATGCAAGGAAATGGAAGGCACATGGAAACACAAACAAAGATACATACGGGAAGAAGGCGAACATAAAAGAGGGCGAATAAAACGGCAAGGGTGAAGTGGGGGAGAGGAAAATGAGAGGCAAATGGAAAATAATGTAATGCGAAGGATAAGAGTTGTGATGGGTACTTGGTATGTCTTGACTTGGCGTAGATCTCCCCGGCAACGGCGCTAGAAATACTTCTTGCTACCTCTTGAGCACTGCGTTGGTTTTCCCTTGAAGAGGAAAGGGTGATGCAGTAAAGCAGAGTAAGTATTTCCCTCAGTTTTTGAGAACCAAGGTATCAATCCAGTAGGAGACCACGCATGAATCACCTCGTACCTACACAAACAAATAAGAACCTCGCAACCAACGCGATAAAGGGGTTGTCAATCCCATCACGGCCACTTGCAAGAGTGAGATCTGATAGAGATAATAATAATAAGATATTTTTTGTATTTTTATGATATAGATTGAAAGTAAAGATTGCAAAATAAAATAGATTGGAAACTTTTATGATGGAAAATAGACCCGGGGGCCATAGGTTTCACTAGTGGCTTCTCTCAAGATAGCATAAGTATTATGGTGGGTGAAAAAAATACTATCGAGCAATTGATAGAAAAGTGAAAAATATGAGAATATCTAGGCATGATCATGTATATAGGCATCACGTCCGTGACAAGTAGACCGACTCCTGCCTGCGTCTACTACTATTACTCCACACATCGACCGCTATCCAGCATGCATCTGGAGTATTAAGTTCACAAGAATAGAGTAACGCTTTAAGCAAGATGACATGATGTAGAGGGATAAACTCATGCAATATGATATAAACCCCATCTTTTTATCCTCGATGGCAACAATACAATACGTGTCGTTTCCCTTTCTGTCACTGGGATCGAGCACCACAAGATTGAACCCAAAGCTAAGCACTTCTCCCATTGCAAGAAAGATCAATCTAGTAGGCCAAACCAAACTGATAATTCAAAGAGACTAGCAAAGATAACCAATCATACATAAAAGAATTCATAAGATAATCAAATATTGTTCATAGATAGACTTGATCGTAAACCCACAATTCATCGGATCTCGACAAACACACCGCAAAAGAAGATTACATCGAATAGATCTCCAAGAGAATCAAGGAGAACTTTGTATTGAGATCCAAAGAGAGAGAAGAAGCCATCTAGCTACTAACTATGGACTGGAAGGTCTGAGGTAAACTACTCACACATCATCGGAGGGGCCATGGAGTTGATGTAGAGGCCCTCCGTGATCAATGCCCCCTCCGGCGGAGCTCCTAAAAGGCCCCAAGATGGGATCTCTTGGGTACAGAAGGTTGCGGCGGTGGAAATAGGGTTTCGTGGTTCTCTTGGATGTTTGCGAGGTATATGGATATATATAGGAGGAAGAAGTAGGTCGATGGAGCAACGAGGGGCCCACGAGGGTGGAGGGCGCGCCCAAGGGGGGTGGGCGCGCCCCCTGCCTCGTGGCCGCCTTGTTGATTGCTTGACGTCCACTCCAAGTCTCCTGGATCACGTTTGTTCCAAAAATCACGTCCCGAAGGTTTCATTCCGTTTGATATTCCTTTTCTATGAAACACTGAAATAGGCAAAAAAACAGCAATTTGGGCTGGGCCTCCAGTTAATAGGTTAGTCCCAAAAATAATATAAAAGTGTAAAATAAAGCCCATTAACATCCAAAATAGATAATATAATAGCATGGAACAATAAAAAAATTATAGATACGTTGGAGACGTATCAATCACGGGTATATACTTATATACATAATATATGATACTTCTGGTGACTAAAGTCGGGTCGGCTCGTAGAGTACTCGCGAGTGATTCATGGATTGGGACCGAAAGGACGTTAGTCCCGACGGCCCTCTGAGTGGATCTTTGTGGCGGCCCTGGTTGAGACCACCTAGGTGAGAGGTGGGCCTGGCCCTGGTCGGCGTCCGCGGTTACTTCAAAATAACACGCTTAACGAGATCTTGGTATTTGATCTGAGTCTGGCCAGTGGCCTATACGCACTAACCAAGTACGCGGGAACAGTTATGGGCACTCGACATCGTGGAATCAGCCGAAGCCTTCTTGACGTCAGCGACTGAGCGGCGCGCATCGAATTGTACCGTAAGCATGCGCTTGTATTAAGGGGGCTAGGTCTGCTTCCGGCCGCGTTCGCAACATGCATGGTGTGCAATGGGCGATGGGCCCAGACCCCTGCGCGCATAGGATTTAGACCGGTATGCTGACCTCTCTGTTGTGCCTAGGTGGGGTTGCGACGTGTTGATCTTCCAAGGCTGGGCATAACCCAAGAAAGTGTGTCTGGCCAGAGGGATCGAGCGTGTTGGGTTATGTGGTGCACCCCTGCAGGGAAGTTTATCTATTCGAATAGCCGTGTCCCTCGGTAAAAGGATGACCCGGAGTTGTACCTTGACCTTATGACAACTAGAACTAAATACTTAATAAAACACACCCTTTCAAGTGCCAGATAGAACTCGGTGATCGCTCTCTCACAGGGCGACGAGGAGAGGATCGCCGGGTAGGTTTACGTTATGCGGTGATACTTGATTAACTTACCATCTACTCTCTTCTACATCCTTCAAGATGGAGGTTGCCAGAAGCGTAGTCTTCGATATGACTAGCTATCCCCCTCTTATTCTGGCATTCTGTAGTTCAGTCCACATACACTACCCCTTTCATTGATATCAATGCATATGTAGTGTAGTTCCTTGCTTGCGAGTACTTTGGATGAGTACTCACGGTTGCTTTGCTCCCCCTTTCCCCCTTTCTATACCTGGTTGTCGCAACCAGATGCTGGAGCCCAGGAGCTAGGCGCCACCGTCGATGACGACTCCTTCTACACTGGAGGTGCCTACTACTACGTGCAGGCCGCCGATGACGACCAGGAGTAGTTTAGGAGGATCCCAGGCAGCAGGGCTGCGCCTCTTTCGATCTGTATCCCAGTTTGTGCTAGCCATCTTATGGCAACTTGTTTAACTTATTTGTGTACTCAGATATTGTTGCTTTCACTGACACGTCTATGATCGAGCTCTTGTATTCGAGCCCTCGAGGCCCCTGTCTTGTAATATGATGCTTGTATGACTTATTTTATTTTTAGAGTTGTGTTGTGATATCTTCCCGTGAGTCCCTGACCTTGATCGTACACATTTGCGTGTATGATTAGTGTATGATTAAATCGGGTGCATCACAAGTTGGTATCAGAGCCGACTGCCTGTAGGAATCCCCCTTCCACACTCCTTGGCCGAAGTAGAGTCTAGACATTGCAAAAACTTTTACTAACATGGCTATGTGTCTTACGGGCCCATCTCGCCATTTGGGTGGTATTGGGATCTTTTACTCCTCGATCTTTACTTCGGGACTCTGAACTCTTGTCTACTCGGGTTAAACGGATTTACTAACTCTAACATTAGGATCCCATGACCACATTCACCCCAAAGTTGGATAAGCCATAGTTATTCCTTAGAATAGTATTTTGAACAATACTCACACTGTCATTTGACTCCTTTGAAACATATTTGTTTTCAGATGGAACCCACGAGGCAGGCCGTGCGCCACACAACGGCCATTGGTGTCCCAGGTTCACCTGCTGTGTTAGCTGAGATGATGACCTAGCTGGGTTACCGCTGGCAACCTAAGTACACCGTGTACGAGTAGTACCAGGACTTTAACCAGGAGCAGTACCGTGCCATCGTCCACCTCTACTCTCGGGAGTATGACTCCACTACTATGCCGCACACTGCTCATGGTGTTGGAGTGACCATCGATATGGCAGTCCATGATGTTGCTTATGCTGCTCTGACACATCTTCGTGGAGAGTATCAGGCGTTGGTCACCTCCCCTTTCAGGCACATTGCTATCACATACGATGATGGTGAGGAGGGATACTGCACTGCTGCCTACTCCACCGCCACCCGAGAACCCTTTCACCATCAGAACCTGGTTCTGCATGCTAATGGGCTGGATATAGCTAACCGAGCTCTTCGCCACGAGTTCTACACCACCCGTCAACCCCTTTACCGTGCTCTGACGCTGTTGCACCCCTTGGTCTGATCTGGTGAGCTGTCACGATCTGCGATCTACCCAACCAGGACCGTGATGCCCCAGGGTGTCGGCTGGCCAGATGTGGGAGGCTACTCTCCCACACTTGGTCCGGTTCTACCACCCGAGCGTCGGGTTCTGCACCAGAATATCCGCAGACCCCAGACTACTGACGTGGAGGACTTCCCGTCGCGTCACTACCAGCTGTCAGGCTACACCTACCTCCACAGTTCCTCCTGGGACTGAGGTAGGCTTGCTTATTAGTATTAGATGCATTCGCCGCGAGCCTGCATGCCGCCTATGATGTCCTTAGTCTATGCACTAAACTCTATGTACTGAACTCTATGCATGATCCCTTTTGTCTTTGAAAGTTTCCCAATGTCGAACTACCCCTATTATATTAGCAGGATGGTTAGACCAGGTGGTGGTGGTCGTGGTGGCGATCCCCCACCACCTGAGTACATGGATGGTATGATGCAACAGTTCGAGCTGAATCGCTAGTTCATGGAGAATATTATGGCTCAGTTCCCTCGCCCCAATATGAACCAGCAGCCAGCCCAAGTGACTCTGCAGGATTTCATGTGCCTGAACCCAACTGTGTACCGCAGCTCAGCTCAGCCACTGGATGCTGATGACTGGCTCCGTGATATCACCTATGAGAAGGAGTCTGCTGATGTAGCCCCTGCCAGCTATGTCACCTTTGCTTCCTTTCTGAAGGGACCCGCTACTCAATGGTGGGACAGCCACAGGCGTACTCTGCCAGTTGGAACAATCATCACCTGGCCAGACTTCCAAGCTGCTTTCCATGCCCTCTTCATTCCTCAGGGAGTCATGGACCGGAAGAAGCGCGAGTTCCGCAACCTCACCCAAGGCAACAAAACTATGGAAGCTTATCAGCGGGAGTTTCTAGACTTGTCCCGCTATGCTGAAGAGGACATTGCAACTGATGCTCACAGACAGGAGAAGTTCCGTGATGGACTACAAGCTAACATCAAGCTCGCACTACTAGTGCATGACTTTCCTGATTTCGCCACCTTGGTGAACAAGGCCATCAATGTCAAAACTGGTCTGCAGGAACACCATAGCTCTCATAGGCGCAATCGTGACACGGGCTCATCTTCAGGCCCACCCTCGTAGAAGCGTAGGGTATGGATACCCAACAGCATGTACCAGCCAACTGCACCTGCCCAAAGCCAGTGTTATACTGCACCGCGTCTGCCTCCTCCACCACCTAGGCAGCCAAGGCTTCTAGCTCCACCACCCCAAGCTCCTATTCCCACTCCCAATAATGGTCTGCACTACAAGTGCGGTCAACCAGGTCACCGTGCCAGGGATTGCTACCAGAACCAGAATCAACTAGCCCTTCCCGCAACTGGTCGTGGAAGCAGCCAGCCCCACAACAACAATGCCAAGTCTTATGTTCGTGTTCATGCCAACCACGTTGATCTCAATGAAGCTCAAGACCAGCCTGCTACTGTGATGGGTACACTCCTCGTAAATTCTGTACCAGCATCCGTTTTATTTGATACAGGAGCATCACATTCGTTCATATCCGTTGAGTTTGCATTCATGCATGGCATTAATTACGAAGAGATGAACACTGCGCTAGTGGTACACACCCCTTCGGGCCAATGTCAAACCTCTATGGTTAGTCACGACGTTCCCGTTGAAATCGAAGGACTGGAATTCCTTGTCTCTCCCATCGTACTAAAGTCCTGTAGCATTGATCTCATTTTGGGAATGGATTGGTTGAAAGCGCATATTGCTCCTATAGTTTGTGCCACTAAGACCGTCCATCTTCTACACCCTTCCGATGAAATAATAAGCTACAATGCTCGTCTGGTTCAAAATGCCAAGGAACGGCTTTATGCATTGAATGCATTAAATGCTGCACCACTCAAGGGCATTGATCACATTCCCGTTGTTCGCGAATTCCAAGATGTCTTTCCTGAAGAATTTCTAGGGATTCCCCTGCTAGAGCTGTCGAATTCATCATCGCCTTCAAACCAGGCACCACTCCTATAGCCAAACAACCATACAACATGCCATCGCATGAACTCATTGAGCTTAAGGAGGAAGTCAAAAAATCTGTTCGCAAAGGTTTCATTCGCCCGAGTTGTTCTCCTCGGGGAGCACCTTCTCTCTTTGTCAAGAAGAAGGATGGGACAAACCAATTAGTCCAAGACTACCGTCCTATAAACCAAGCTACCATTCAGAATAAAATATCCTCTTCCTTGGATCAATGATCTGTATGATCAACTGGCTGGTTCATCAGTATTCTCTAAACTCGACTCGAGGTTGGGTTACCACCAGATCCGTGTTCATGAAGAGGATATCCCAAAGACCGCCTTCGCGACTCGATATGGATCATACGAGTACAGCGCCATGCCTTTAGGCTTAACCAATGCTCTAGCCACCTTCTCTCGTCTGATGACCTATATATTCATGGATTACCTCGACAAGTTCATCGTGGTTCATCTGGATGATATCCTTGTATTTTCCAAGAACAAAGAAGAGCATGCTAAACATCTTCGTCTTGTGTTGGAGAAGCTTCGAGAGAATCAAATCTACGCTAAGTATTCCAAGTGTGAATTCCGGCTTCCCGAAGTAACCTATCTTGGGCATGTCATTGTTGGGGAACGCAGTATTTCAAAAAAATTCCTACGATCACACAAGATCTATCTAGGAGATGTATTGTAACGCCCCGGATGTAATTTGCCATATTTGTACTCCGACTCTTGCCATTTTCGGCTCTAAGTTATGGGATTTCCTCATGGTTGGGTTTTGTCTTCGTTTTGCATTTTGTCCATGTCATGCATTTCATATCATGTGATCATGTGCATCGCATTTGCATACGTGTTCGTCTCATGCTTCCGAGCATTTTCCCCATTATCCGTTTTGTGATCCGACACTCCTATGTCCTCCAGCGCCCCCTTTTGCCTCTTTTCGTCTGCGAGTGTTAAACATCCTCGGAATGGACCGAGATTTTCCAAGCAGCCTTGGTACACCACCGGTAGACCACCTGCCAAGTTTCGTGCCATTTGGAGTCCGTTTGGTACTCCAACGGTTAACCGGGGAACCGTATAGCCTCGTGTGTGTTGCAGCCCAACACCCCTCCAAAGTGGCCCAATAACCCATCCAAACCTATCCCATGTCCCCCGTCGTCGGATCACGATCGCGTGGTCGAAAACTACACCTCATTTGGACACTCCCGCCTCCTTCTAGGTATAAAATTTGTGCACCCCTCCTCAAATCCGGGATGAAACCCTAACTCTCCCTCTCCTTGCGTCGTCAGACGTTTCTCCCCACCGGCTGGACATGTCCGCCGCCCTCACCGCGCCACGTGTCAACTCTTGATTGGCCAAGCCGCCGCGCCCACATCGCCGGCCTCCCCATCCCGCCGGGGCCCAGGGCAGGCCCCCGCGGCCCGTTCCACCGCCGCCGTCCCTGGGCAACCGCGCCACCTCCCGCCTCCGCCCGTCTTGCGTCCCCGCCACTGTCTGCCTCTTCCCTGCCTGCCGACCATCCGCCGGCGCCGCTCTGCCTCGCCGTCGCCGGTCGTCGTCATCGTCGCCGCCCGCCGCAGTCCGCGCTGTCCCGCGGCCGGATCCGGCCTCCCCGACCCCGGATCCGGCGAGCTCCGGCCGTCTCCCCCATCTCCGGCGCACTCCGGCCGTCTTCCGGCGAACATCAGGAGCTGTGCCACCGAACCCTAGATCTGTTGTCTAGGAGGTGATAAATCCACTAAGTCCTTTCCCCCCATATTTTTATGCCCTGTTCGTGATGCCATAACTTCCTGCATGTAGCTCCATTTTGTGCGTCAAATATATCAAAATGTTCATCATGATGTGCTCTTCATTTTGTTAAATTGTGCCATGCTTGTTTGAGTCCGTCTTGATGCCCAAATCTTTGATGCAAGAGTGCTATAAAATGTTAGGTGCTGATTCTTAGCAGAGTATGAGCATTTGTCATTTTTGCTACATTTGTTGTGTGCTGCATATGGGCATGAGCTCTACATGTGTTTTGGGATATGCCATGCCATATTTATAGGGGTGTATGCCATGTATTTTTTTTATCTTTGTGGTGACTATCACAAGCATGCAAAGTAGCTCTCGTGATATTGCTGATTTCAGAGACTTGGAATTTCACAAAGTCATTGCTCTGCTGTTATTTTTATGCCATGTATTCATGTTGCTTCAGTGAGATCCATGATTGTTTTGAGTATCTTCAGTAAAGATGATTTTGACATATGGTCATGCTCTATCCATACATGCCCATGTTTGCATTTATGGAGTAACCTAGCATGACTTAATCTTGCTCTACTTTTGCTATAAAATGTTCCTGGCAGATTGTTTACATGTTAATCAATTTTTCCATGGTTTTTGTAGTTGATCCAAGCATGATATAAACTTGTTCTTGCCATGGTTGGCCTTATGATCATGTCTTCTTGCTGGTAGTATGCTTAGTTTGTCATGAAAGGCTTTGTGATGAGTGAATTGAGCTTGCAAAGATGCCTTCGTAATTCTGTTGATGCCATGCTCAGTTTTCTGCTAAGTCTGAATCTGTTAACGAAACTTGCTATGTTTACATGCGTGCCATCATATTTTCTGTGCACTTTTGACTCTTGATCAGTAAGGGACTTATGTTCATCAGGCCATAACTCTGTCATCTTAGCTCCGTTTTGAGCATGTGATATATCAAATTGTTCGTTAGGATGTCCCCTTCATTTTGTTCCATTGCACCATGCTTGTTTGAGTCCATCTTGATGCCTAAAATGCTGTTGCAAGAGTGCTATAAAATGTTAGTTCCTGATTTTTATCAGATTATGAGCTTTTTTCATTTTTGCCATGATTAATGTGTGCTGCATATGAGCATGAGCTCTACATGTGTTTTGGGCTATGCCATGTCATCTTTACAAGGGTGTATGCCATGTATTTTTTTGATCAATGTGGTGACTAACACAAGCATGCAAAGTAGCTCTCGTGATGTTGCTGATTTCAGGGACTTAGAATTCTACCAAGTCATTTCCATGATGTTATTTTTATGCCATGTATTCATGTTGCTACAGAGTGATCCATACCTCTTTTGAGTATGTTCAGTAAGGATGATTTTGACATATGGTTATGTTATATCCATCCATGTCCTTGTTTGCATTTATGGAGTACCCTAGCATGACTCAATCTTGCTCTACTTTTGCTATAAAATGTTCCTGGCAGATTGTTTACGTGTTAATCAATTTTGCCAAGGTTGTTGTAGTTGATCCATGCATGCTATGAGATTGTTCTTGCCATGTTTAGCTTCTT
This sequence comes from Triticum urartu, assembly GCF_003073215.2. NCBI lineage: Eukaryota > Viridiplantae > Streptophyta > Magnoliopsida > Poales > Poaceae > Triticum > Triticum urartu. Next base: position 196,707,988 of record NC_053025.1, read on the forward strand.
GATCATGTGTTCTTGCTGGTAGTATGCCTAGTTTGTCATGCAATGCCTTGTGTTGAGTGCATCGAGCTCGCAAACATGCCTTCGTAACTCTGTTTATGCCATGTCCAGTTTTCTGCTAAGTATGAATCTGTTAACGAAACTTGCTATGTTTACATGGGTGACATCATATTTTTTGTGCACTTTTGACTCTTGATCAGTAAGGGACTTTTGTTCTATGCTTTGAGTAGATTCATGTCACGCCTTTTTTTCTATGATCTGTTCCTGTAGCATGTTGTTAGCTTTCTCTAAACATTGCTTCCTGATGTTATTTCCCGGCATGTTAGTATTTTCACTAAGTCTGTGATGCTGATATCTTTTGCACTTTTTCCATGCTTGTTTGAACCTGATCTTGTGTGTTTTAGACGTAGCTCAGTGTTCATCTTTTGTCAAGCATCTTGAGTAGATCACTACCATGTGCTTTGTTGTTATGTTGGATTGCAGTAGCTTAGTTTCTTGTTGCATGCTAGATGACATCGTGCTGTTAATCGCATAATTGTGCCATTCTTGTTTTGCTTGCCATTTGCAAACCGTGCATCCGATTCCGGTGATCTTTATACCGATTTCAACCGAAATCATTTCATATTTCCAGCGGCACACTTGGTTTGCCAAGTTGATGCCTTGATCAATCTTTTCCTTCTGGAGCACGCATATGCATTGCATATCACATCCCGCATATCATGCCATGTTTTGCATCATGTTGCTTGCGCATTGCATCCTGATTGATTGTTGGTCATTTTCTTGTGTGCTTGCCTTGGGTAGAGCCGGGAGACGAGTTCATGATCGAGGAACCCATTGAGTACGCTTACGAGAATCAAGCTTTCGTCAACTCGGAGAACTTTGCAGGCAAGATGACCATACCCTCGAAATCACTTCTATCTTTGCTTGCTAGTTGTTCGCTCTTTTGCTATGCCACAATACCTACCACTTGATATATCATGCCTCCCATATTGCCATGTCAAGCCTCTAACCCACCTTACCTAGCAAACCGTTGTTTGGCTATGTTACCGCTTTGCTTAGCCCTCTTATAGCGTTCCTAGTTGCAGGTGAAGTTGGAGTTTTGTTCCATGTTGGAACATGGTTATTGTTGGGATATCATTATTATCTCTTAATTGCTTTAATGCATCTATATACTTGATAAAGGGTGGAAGGCTCGGCCTTATGCCTGGTGTATTGTTCCAGTCTTGCCGCCCTAGTTTCTGGTAACGCCCTCGATGCGGCTATATCTCCCACGTGTCGAAGCACGACTTAGAGGCATAACCGCATTGAAAGCAATGTCGCAAGTGAGGTAATCTTCACACAACCCATGTAATACATAAGGGAAAAAGATACATAGTTGGCTTACAATCGCCACTTCACACAAAACATGAATAAAGCATTACAACATCTAGATACAATCAAGGTCCGACTACGGAACCAAAATAAAAGAAGACTACCCCAAATGCTACACAGATCCCCGATCGACCCAACTGGGCTCCACTACTGATCGACTAGAACGAAACAACATAAAGGACAAGATCTTCATCGAGCTCCTCCTTGAGCTTGGTTGCGTCATCTGCACGGTTTAACGACACCTGCAAGCTGGTTTTGGAAGTATCTGTGAGTCACGGGGACTCAGCAATCTCACACCCTCGCGATCAAGACTATTTAAGCTTATAGGAAGGGTAAAAGGTATGAGGTGGAGCTGCAGCAAGCGATTAGCATATATGGTGGCTAACATACGCAAATGAGAGCAAGAAGAGAAGGCAAAGCACGTTCGAGAATCTATGATCAAGAAGTGATCCTAGAACAACCTATGTCAAGCATAACTCCAACACTGTGTTCACTTCCCGGACTCCGCCGATAAGAGACCATCATGGTTACACACGCGGTTGATGCATTTTAATTAAGGTCAACTTCAGGTTTTCTACAACCGGACATTAACAAATTCCCATCTGCCCATAACCGTGGGCACGGCTTTCGAAAGTTCAAATCCCTGCAGGGGTGTCCCAACTTAGCACATCACAAGCTCTCACGCTCAATGAAGGATATTCCTTCTAGCGGGAAGACCCGATCAGACTCGGAATCCCGGTTACAAGACAATTCGATAATGGTAAAACAAGACCAGCAAAGCCGCCCGATGCACCGACAAATCCCGATAGGAGCTGCACATATCTCGTTCTCAGGGCACACCGGATAGGTCAAGCTACGAGTAAAACCAACCCTCGAGTTGCCCCGAGGTGGCCCCGCAGGCTGCCTGTTTCTGACCAACACTCAGAGGAGCACTGGCCCAGGGGGTTTAAAATAAAGATGACCCTCGGGCTCACGAAAACCCAAGGGAAGGTTATAGGCTGTTAGTGCAAATTGTAAACCAAGGTTGGGCCTTGCTGGAGGAGTTTTAGTCAAGGCGAACTGTCCAGGGGTTCCCATCATAACCCAACCGCGTAAGGAACGCAAAATCCGGGAACATAACACCGATATGACGGAAACTAGGGCGGCAAGAGTGGAACAAAACACCAGGCATAAGGCCGAGCCTTCCACCCTTTACCAAGTATATAGATGCATTAATTAAATAAGAGATATTGTGATATCCCACCAAAATATCCATGTTCCAACAAGGAACAAACTCCAATCTTCACCTGCAACTAACAACTCTATAAGAGGGGCTGAGCAAAGCGGTAACATAGCCAAACAACGGTTTGCTAGGGCATGGTGGGTTAGAGGCTTGGCTTATCAATATGGGAGGCATGATAAGCAAGTGGTAGGTATCGCAGCATAGGCATAGCAAAAGAGCGAGCAACTAGCAAGCAAAGATAGAAGTGATTTCGAGGGTATGGTCATCTTGCCTGAGATCCCACAAGGAAGAAGAACGAGTCCAAGAAGAAGACAAACGGGCGTAGCCAACGGATCCTCACAAACGCAACGTTACCGGATTACCGAGAAGTACACTGGAAAGAAAGCAAACAACATAGTAAACAATCATCACATAAGCATGGCACGATGCACAATCAAGTATGATGCATGTCCGGTTTAATGAAGCATGGCATGGCAAAGTTTGAAATGTTTGGTACCGTTCTGCCCTAAACCATATTTTAGAGTTATTAAACATGCAAAGTGAGGCAACCATGTTAAACTAGGCATTTTTCCACCCCATTTATATATAAAGTTTGTTACAAACCGAGTTACGGTTAAATAGTTATGAATTAAAGCATTTTAACATGGCATAGGAGCAAATTTAAACAAACAGCAATTTAAACATTTCAAACTTGCATGAAAGTTGCAAATTATGAAACTAGACAAGATTCTAAGCAAGTTTCATATTAAGTTTGTTTTAATGCGATGCACGGTTTGTTAGTTATTATATGCATGTTGTCTAGGGACTTTTCTGTAAAACAGCAGTTTTCTGGATAATAGAGAAAATCGCAACGCAGGGAAAAAATAGAAACGGGCCGACTCTGGGCAGCCCAACAGCAGGAAAAAAAAGGAGGGCATTGGCGGGGTGAGCTCACATTGGGCCTAGGCCCAACTGGAGGAGGAGGCGGGGCAGCTGGGCCTCGCGCCCAATGTGAGCTCACCCCGCCGACACCCTCCTTTTTTCTGCTGTCGGGCTGCCCAGAGTCGGCCTGTTTCTATTTTTTCCCTGCGCTGCAATTTTCTCTATTATCCAGAAAACTGCTGTTTTACAGAAAAGTCCCTAGACAACATGCATATAATAACTCACAAACCGTGCATCGGATTAAAACAAACTTAATATGAAACTTGCTTAGAATCTTGTCTAGTTTCATAATTTGCAACTTTCATGCAAGTTTGAAATCTTTAAATTTCTGTTTGTTTAAATTTGCTCCTATGCCATGTTAAAATGTTTTAATTCATAACTAGTAACTCGGTTAGAAACAAACTTTATATGTAAATGGGGTGGAAAAATGCCTAGTTTAACATGGTTGCCTCACTTTGCATGTTTAATAGCTCTAAAATATGGTTTAGGTCAGAACGGTACCAAATCTTAAAATATGCAGAAGAGGATTTTCCGGACTTGTTGTTTTGTTGTTCCGGCCTCATTTAAACTTGCCTAGATAGGTAGTTTTGTTTTGCTTCACCCCTTGCCATGTTAATCAACATTTAATATTGTTGGGTACATAAATGAGATCGAACTAAATAACTTGTCATGGTGTTTCGTCAATATGCAACTCGTTGCATATTGAGCTCCACTTAATTTGTAGGGTTGCTTGTGCACTTTGCCATGCCATGCTTCATTAAACCGGACATGCATCATACTTGATTGTGCATCGTGCCATGCTTATGTGATGATTGTTTACTATGTTGTTTGTTTCTTTCTGGTGTACTTCTTCTCGGTAATCCAGTAACGTTGCGTTTGTGAGGATCCGTTGGCTACGCCCATTTGTCTTCTTCTTGGACTCGTTCTTCTTCCTTGCGGGATCTCAGGCAAGATGACCATACCCTCGAAATCACTTCTATATTTGCTTGCTAGTTGCTCGCTCTTTTGCTATGCCTATGCTACGATACCTACCACTTGCTTATCATGCCTCCCATATTGATAAGCCCAGCCTCTAACCCACCATGTCCTAGCAAATCGCTGTTTGGCTATGTTACTGCTTTGCTCAGCCCCTCTTATAGCATTATTAGTTGCAGGTGAAGATTGGAGTTTGTTCCTTGTTGGAACATGGATATTTTGTTGGGATATCACAATATCTCTTATTTAATTAATGCATCTATATACTTGGTAAAGGGTGGAAGGCTCGGCCTTATGCCTAGTGTTTTGTTCCACTCTTGCCTCCCTAGTTTCCGTCATATCGGTGTTATGTTCCCGGATTTTGCGTTCCTTACACGGTTGGGTTATGATGGGAACCCCTGGACAGTTCGCCTTGAATAAAACTCCTCCAGCAAGGCCCAACCTTGGTTTTACAATTTGCACTAACAGCCCATAACCTTCCCTTGGGTTTTCGTGAGCCCGAGGGTCATCTTTATTTTAAACCCCCCGGGCCAGTGCTCCTCTGAGTGTTGGTCTGAAACAGGCAGCCTGTGGGGCCACCTCGGGGCAACTCGAGGGTTGGTTTTACTCGTAGCTTGACCTATCCGGTGTGCCCTGAGAACGAGATATGTGCAGCTCCTATCGGGATTTGTCGGCGCATCGGGCGGCTTTGCTGGTCTTGTTTTACCATTATCAAAATGTCTTGTAACCAGGATCCCGAGTCTGATCGGGTCTTCCCGCTAGAAGGAATATCCTTCGTTGACCGTGAGAGCTTGTGATGGGCTAAGTTGGGACACCCTTGCAGGGATTTGAACTTTCGAAAGCCGTGCCCGCGGTTATGGGCAGATGGGAATTTGTTAATGTTCGGTTGTAGAAAACCTGAAGTTGACCTTAATTAAAATGCATCAACCGCGTGTGTAACCGTGATGGTCTCTTCTCGGCAGAGTCCGGGAAGTGAACACGGTGTTGGAGTTATGCTTGACGTAGGTTGTTCTAGGATCACTTCTTGATCATAGATTCTCGAACGTGCTTTGCCTTCTCTTCTCGCTCTCATTTGCGTATGTTAGCCACCATATATGCTAGTCGCTTGCTGCAGCTCCACCTCATACCTTTTACCCTTCCTATAAGCTTAAATAGTCTTGATCGCGAGGGTGTGAGATTGCTAAGTCCCCGTGACTCATAGATACTTCCAAAACCAGCTTGCAGGTGCCGTTGAACCGTGCAGCTGACGCAACCAAGCTCAAGGAGGAGCTCGATGAAGATCTTGTCCTTTATGTTGTTTCGTTCTAGTTTGTCAGATTTCGGGTTCCGGTAGACCCTTGGGGTTCGAACACTGGGGTGCGCGCGGAGATTTCGCCTTCTACCTACCTGCACCCCTACGCCTCGCTAAGATCTATACTGGTTCGGGCCTGTTGAGGAACGTAGCATAAATTCCAAATTTTCCTACGTGTCACCAAGATCTATCTATGGAGTCATCTAGCAATGAGGGAGGAGTGGATCTACATACCCTTGTAGATCGCGCGTGGAAGCGTTCAAGAGAACGGGGTTGATGGAGTCGTACTCGTCGTGATCCAAATCACCGATGATCCTAGCGCCGAACGGACGGCACCTCCGCGTTCAACACACGTACGGAGCAGCGACGTCTCCTCCTTCTTGATCCAGCAAGGGGGAAGGAGTGGTTGATGGAGATCTAGCAGCACGACGGCGTGGTGGTGGAAGTAGCGGGATTCCAACAGGGCTTCGCCAAGTGCTGCGGGAGGAGGGAGATGTGTCATGGGAGGGAGAGGGAGGCGCCAGGGCTTAGGTGCGGCTGCCCTCCCTTCCCCCCACTATATATAGGGCCAAGGGAGAGGGGGGGGGTGCAGCCTTGGCCCTTCCTCCAAGGAAGGGTGCGGCCAGGGAGGAGTCCATCCTCCCCAAGGCACCTAGGAGGTGCCTTCCCCCTTTAGGACTCTTTCTTTCCCTTATCTCTTGGCGCATGGGCCTCTTGGGGCAGGTGCCCTTGGCCCATATAGGCCAAGGCGCACACCCCTACAGCCCATGTGGCCCCCCGGAGCAGGTGGACCCCCGGACCCCTTTCGGCACTCCCGGTACAATACCGATAATGCGCGAAACTTTTCCGGTGACCAAAACAAGACTTCCCATATATAAATCTTTACCTCCGGACCATTCCGGAACTCCTCGTGACGTCCGGGATCTCATCTGGGACTCCGAACAACTTTCGGGTTACCGCATACTAACATCTCTATAACCCTAGCGTCACCGAACCTTAAGTGTGTAGACCCTACGGGTTCGGGAGACATGCAGCCATGACCGAGATGACTCTCCGGTCAATAACCAACAGCGGGATCTGGATACCCATGTTGACTCCCACATGTTCCATGATGATCTCATCGGATGAACCACGATGTCAAGGACTTAATCAATCCCTTATACAATTCCCTTTGTCTAGCGGTATGATACTTGCCCGAGATTCGATCGTCGGTATCCCGATACCTTGTTCAATCTCGTTACCGGCAAGTCTCTTTACTCGTTTCGTAACACATCATCCCGTGATCAACTCCTTGATCACATTGTGCACATTATGATGATGTCCTATCGAGTGGGCCCAGAGATACCTCTCCGTTTACACGGACTGACAAATCCCAGTCTCGATTCGTGCCAACCCAACAGACACTTTCGGAGATACCTGTAGTGTACCTTTATAGCCACCCAGTTACGTTGTGACGTTTGGCACACCCAAAGCACTCCTATCGGTATCCGGGAGTTGCACAATCTCATGGTCTAAGGAAATGATACTTGACATTAGAAAAGCTTTAGCATGCGAACTACACGATCTTGTGCTATGCTTAGGATTGGGTCTTGTCCATCACATCATTCTCCTAATGATGTGATCCCGTTATCAATGACATCCAATGTCCATGGTCAGGAAACCGTAACCATCTATTGATCAACGAGCTAGTCAACTAGAGGCTTACTAGGGACATGGTGTTGTCTATGTATCCACACATGTATTTGAGTTTACTATCAATACAATTCTAGCATGGATAATAAACGATTATCATGAACAAGGAAATATAATAATAATCAATTTATTATTGCCTCTAGGGAATATTTCCAACAGTCTCCCACTTGCACTAGAGTCAATAATCCAGTTCACATCGCTATGTGACTAACACTCAAGGTCACATCCCCATGTGACTAACACCCAAAGAGTTTACTAGAGTCAATAATCTAGTTCACATTACCATGTGATTAACACTCGATGAGTTCTGGGTTTGATCATGTTATGCTTGTGAGAGATGTTATAGTCAACGGGTCTGAATCTTTCAGATCCGTATGTACTTCGCAAATTTCTATTTCATCTTGTAGATGCAACTACTACGCTACATTTGGAGCTATTCCAAATAACTGTTCTACTATACGAATCCAGTTTACTACTCAGAATAATCTGGATTAGTGTCAAAGTTTGCATCGGCATAACCCTTTACGATGAACTCCTTTACCACCTCCATAATCGAGAAAATTCCTTAGTCCACTAGTTACTAAGGATAACTTTGACTGCTGTCTTGTGATCCATTCCTGGATCACTCTTGTACCCCTTGACTGACTCATGGCAAGGCACATTTCAGGTGCGGTACATAGCATGGCATACCGTATAGAGCCTATGACAAAAGCATAGGGGACGACCTTCGTCCTTCCTCTTTCTTCTGCCGTGGTCGAGCTTTAAGTCTTAACTTCATACCTTACAACTCAGGCAAGAACTCCTTCTTTGACTGGTCCATCTTGAACACCTTCAAGATCATGTCAAGGTATGTGCTCATTTGAAAGTACCATTAAGAATTTTGATCTATCCTTATAGATCTTGATGCTCAATGTTCAAGTAGCTTAATCCAGGCTTTCCATTGAAAAATACTTTCCAAATAACCCTATATGCTTTCCAGAAATTCTATGTCATTTCTGATCAACAATATGTCAACATATATTTATCAGAAATTCTATAGTGCTCCCACTCACTTCTTTGGAAATACAAGTTTCTCATAAACTTTGTATACACCCAAAACTTTGATCATCTTATCAAAGCATACATTCCAACTCCGAGATGCTTACTCCAGTCCTTAGAAGGATTGCTGGAGCTTTGCATACTTATTAGCATCTTTCAGGATTAACAAAACCTTCCGGTTGTATCACATACAACCTTTCCTCAAAAATCATCGAGGAAACAATGGTTTTTGGCATCCTATCTGCAAGATTTCACAAATAATGCAGTAATTGCTAATATAATTCCAACAGTCTCTTAGCATCGCTACGAGTGAGAAAGTCTCATCACAGTCAACTCCTTGAACTTGTCGGAAAACATCTTAACGACAAGTCGAGCTTTCTTAATGGTGATACCTACCATCATTGTCCGTCTTCCTTTTAAAATCCATATGTACCTAACAGCCTTACGACCATCAAGTAGTTCTCCCAAAGTCTACACTTTGTTTTCATATATGGATCCTCTCTCGTATTATATGGCCTCGAGCCATTTTGGAATCCAGGCCCACCATCGCTTCTCCATAGCTCGTAGGTTCATTGTTGTCTAGCAACATGACTTCCAAGACAGGATTACGTACCACTCTGAAGTAGTATGCATCCTTGTCATCCCACGAGGTTTGGTAGTGACTTGATCTGAAGTTTCATGATCACTATCATAAGCTTCCACTTCAATTGGTGTAGGTGCCACAGGAACAACTCCTTGTGCTCTGCCACACACTAGTTGAAGAGACGGTTCAATAACCTCATCAAGTCTCCACCATCCTCCCACTCAATTCTTTCGAGAGAAACTTTTCCTCGAGAAAGGACCCGATTCTAGAAACAATCCCTTATTGCTTTCGGATCTGAGACAGGAGGTATACCCAACTGTTTTGGGTGTCCTATGAAGATGCATTTATCCGCTTTGGGTTCGAGCTTATCAGCCTGAAACTTTTACACATAAGCGTCGCAGCCCCAAACTTCTAAGAAATGACAGCTTAGGTTTCTCTAAACCATAGTTCATATGGTGTCATCTCATCGGAATTACATGGTGCCCTATTTAAAGTGAATGTGGTTGTCTCTAATGCCTATCCCATAAACTATCGTGGTAATTCGATAAGAGACATCATGGTATGCATCATATCCAATAGGGTGCAGTTATGATGTTCGGACACACCATCACACTACGGTGTTCCAGGTTGTATTAGTTGTGAAACAATTTCCACAATGTCTTAATTCTGTGCCAAACTCGTAATTCAGATATTCATCTCTATGATCATATCATAGATATTTTATCCTCTTGTCACGACGATCTTTCAACTTCACCCTGAAATTACTTGAACCTTTCAATAATTCAGACTCGTGATTCATCAAGTAAATATACTCAACATCTACTCAAATCGTCTGTGAAGTAAGAACATAACGATATCCACTACATGCCTCAGCACTCATTGGATTGCACACATCAAAATGTATTACTTCCAACAAGTTGCTTTCTAATTCCATTTTACTGAAAACGAGGCTTTCAGTCATCTTGCCCATGTGGTATGATTTGCATGTCTCAAGTGATTCAAAACCAAGTGAGTCCAAACGGTCCATTTGCATGGAGTTTCTTCATGCATATACACCAATAGACATGGTTCGCATGTCTCAAACCTTTCAAAACAAGTGAGCCCAAAGATCCATCAACATGGAGCTTCTTCATGCGTTTTATACCGATATGACTTACGTGGCAGTGCCACAAGTAGGTGGTACTATCATTACTATCTTTTGGCATGAACATGTGTATCACTACGATCGAGATTCAATAAACCATTCATTTCAGGTGTAAGACCATTGAAGGTATTATTCAAATAAACAGAGTAACCATTATTCTCCTTAAATGAATAACCGTATTGCGATAGACATAATCCAATCATGTCTATGCTCAACGCAAACACCGATGTCGATGGTAGAGGGAGCATACGATATTTGATCAACCTTGGAAATACTTCCAACACATATCGTCATCTCACCTTTAGCTAGTCTCCGTTTATTCCGTAGCTTTTATTTCGAGTTACTAACACTTAGCAACCGAACCGGTATCTAATACCCTGGTGCTACTAGGAGTACTAGTGAAGTACACATTAACATAATACATCCAATATACTTCTATCGACCTTGCCAGCCTTCTTATCTACCAAGTATCTAGGGTAATTCTGCTCCAGTGGCTGTTCCCTTTATTACAGAAGCACTTAGTCTCGGGTTTGGGTTCAACCTTGGGTTTCTTCACTAGAGCAGCAGCTGATTTGCCGTTTCATGAAGCATCCCTTTTTGCCCTTGCCCTTCTTGAAAACTAGTGGTTTCACCAACCATCAACAATTGATGCTCCTTCTTGATCTCTACTTTTGTGGTGTCAAACATCGCGAATATCTCAAGGATCATCATATATGTCCCTGATATATTATAGTTCATCACGAAGCTCAAGAAGCTTGGTGGTAATGACTTCGGAGAACCATCACTATTTCATCTGGAAGATCAACTCCCACTCGATTCAAGCGATTGTCGTACTCAGAAAATCTGAGCACAAGTTCAACAATTGAGCCTTTCTCCCTTAGTTTGCAGGCTAAGAATATCGTCGGAGGTCTTATACCTCTTGACGTGGGCACGAGCCTGAAATCCCAATTTCTGCCCTCGAAACATCTCATATGTTCCGCGACGTTTCAAAACGTCTTCGGTGCCTCAACTCTAAGCCGTTTAACTGAACTATCACGTAGTTATCAAAATGTGTATGTCAGATGTTCGCAACATCCATAGACAACGTTCGTGGTTCAGCACACTGAGCGGTGCATTAAGGACATAAGCCTTCTATGAAGCAACGAGGACAAACCTCAGTTTACGGACCTAGTCCGCATAATTACTACTATCAACTTTCAACTAAATTTTCTCTAGGAACATATCTAAACAGTAGAACTGAAGCGCGAGCTACGACATAATTTGCGAAGACCTTTTGACTATGTTCAGGATAATTAAGTTCATCTTGTGAACTCCCACTCAGATAGACATCCCTCTAGTCATCTAAGTGATTACATGATCCGAGTCAACTAGGCCGTGTCCGATCATCACGTGAGACGGACTAGTCATCATCGGTGAACATCTTCATGTTGATCGTATCTACCATACGACTCATGCTCGACCTTTCGGTCTCTTGTGTTCCGAGGCCATGTCTGTACATGCTAGGATCGTCAAGTCAACCTAAGTGTTTCGCGTGTGTAAATCTGTCTTGCACCCATTGTATGTGAATGTTAGAATCTAACACCCGATCATCACGTGGTGCTTCGAAACAATGAACTGTCACAACGGTGCACAGTTAGGGGGAACACTTTCTTGAAATTATTATGAGGGATCATCTTATTTACTACCGTCGTTCTAAGTAAACAAGATGCATAAACATGATAAACATCACATGCAATCAAATAGTGACATGATATGGCCATCATCACTTTGCTCCTCTTGATCTCCATCTTCGGGGCTCCATGATCATCATCGTCACCGGCATGACACCATGATCTCCATCATCATGATCTCTATCATCGTGTCTTCATGAAGTTGTCTCGTCAACTATTACTTCTACTACTACAGCTAACGGTTAGCAATAAAGTAAAGTAATTACATGACGTTTATGTTGACACGCAGGTCATAAATAAATTAAGACAACTCCTATGGCTCCTGCCGGTTGTCATACTCATCGACATGCAAGTCGTGATTCCTATTACAAGAACATGATCAATCTCATACATCACATATATCATTCATCACATCCTTTTGGCCATATCACATCACATAGCATACCCTGCAAAAACAAGTTAGACGTCCTCTAATTGTTGTTTGCATGTTTTACGTGGCTGCTATGGGTTTCTAGCAAGAACGTTTCTTACCTACGCAAAAACCACAACGTGATATGCCAATTGCTATTTACCCTTCATAAGGACCCTTTTCATCGAATCCAATCCGACTAAAGTGGGAGAGACAGACACCCGCTAGCCACCTTATGCAACTAGTGCATGTCAGTCGGTGGAACCAGTCTCACGTAAGAGTACGTGTAAGGTCGGTCCAGGCCGCTTCATCCCACAATGCCACCGAATCAAGATTGGACTAGTAACGGTAAGCATATTGAACAAAATCAACGCCCACAACTACTTTGTGTTCTACTCGTGCATAGAAACTACGCATAGACCTAGCTCATGATGCCACTATTGGGGAACGTAGCATAAATTCAAAATTTTCCTACGTGTCACCAAGATCTATCTATGGAGTCATCTAGCAACGAGGTAGGAGTGGATCTACATACCCTTGTAGATCGCACGCGGAAGCGTTCAAGAGAACGGGGTTGATGGAGTCGTACTCGTCGTGATCCAAATCACCGATGATCCTAGCGCTGAACGGACGGCACCTCCGCGTTCAACACACGTACGGAGCAGCGACATCTCCTCCTTCTTGATCCAGCAAGGGGGGAGGAGTGGTTGATGGAGATCCAGCAGCACGACGGCGTGGTGGTGGAAGTAGCGGGATTCCAACAGGGCTTCGCCAAGCGCTGCGGGAGGAGGGAGATGTGTCATGGGAGGGAGAGGGAGGCGCCAGGGCTTAGGTGCGGCTGCCCTCCCTTCCCCCCACTATATATAGGGCCAAGGGAGAGGGGGCGCAGCCTTGGCCCTTCCTCCAAGGAAGGGTGCGGCCAGGGAGGAGTCCATCCTCCCCAAGGCACCTAGGAGGTGCCTTCCCCCTTTAGGACTCTTTCTTTCCCTTATCTCTTGGCGCATGGGCCTCTTGGGGCTAGTGCCCTTGGCCCATATAGGCCAAGGCGCACACCCCTACAGCCCATGTGGCCCCCTGGAGCAGGTGGACCCCCTTGGTGGACCCCCGGACCCCTTTCGGCACTCCCGGTACAATACCGATAATGCGCGAAACTTTTCCGGCGACCAAAACAAGACTTCCCATATATAAATCTTTACCTCCGGACCATTCCGGAACTCCTCGTGATGTCCGGGATCTCATCCGGGACTCCGAACAACTTTCGGGTTACCACATACTAATATCTCTATAACCCTAGCGTCACCGAACCTTAAGTGTGTAGACCCTACGGGTTCGGGAGACATGTAGACATGACCGAGATGACTCTCCGGTCAATAACCAACAGCGGGATCTGGATACCCATGTTGGCTCCCACATGTTCCACGATGATCTCATCGGATGAACCACGATGTCAAGGACTTAATCAATCCCGTATACAATTCCCTTTGTCTAGCGGTACGATACTTGCCCGAGATTCGATCGTCGGTATCTCGATACCTTGTTCAATCTCGTTACCGGCAAGTCTCTTTACTCGTTTCGTAACACATCATCCCGTGATCAACTCCTTGATCACATTGTGCACATTATGATGATGTCCTACCGAGTGGGCCCAGAGATACCTCTCCGTTTACACGGACTGACAAATCCCAGTCTCGATTCGTGCCAACCCAACAGACACTTTCGGAGATACCTGTAGTGTACCTTTATAGCCACCCAGTTACGTTGTGACGTTTGGCACACCCAAAGCACTCCTACGGTATCCGGGAGTTGCACAATCTCATGGTCTAAGGAAATGATACTTGACATTAGAAAAGCTTTAGCATACGAACTACATGATCTTGTGCTAGGCTTAGGATTGGGTCTTTGTCCATCACATCATTCTCCTAATGATGTGATCCCGTTATCAATGACATCCAATGTCCATGGTTAGGAAACCATAACCATCTATTGGTTAACGAGCTAGTCAACTAGAGGCTTACTAGGGACATGGTGTTGTCTATGTATCCACACATGTATCTGAGTTTCCTATCAATACAATTCTAGCATGGATAATAAACGATTATCATGAACAAGGAAATATAATAATAATCAATTTATTATTGCCTCCAGGGCATATTTCCAATAGGGCCACCGTTGTGGTGTAATACCCTACTCCAGTGTGTGGTGTGGTGGATTGCCTCTTGGGCTGATGATGATGAACAATACAAGGAAGAACAGCCTCGCGAGGGTCTGTTCTTTGCTAGGGGGACGAACTGCTAGGAGGAGTTCAGTCACCCTTCTCTCTCTCTCTCATTTCGATCCGATCCTTGATCCTCGATCTCTGTCTCTAACCTTCACCTCTGATCTCAAACCCGAACCCCCTCTCCCTGTGGGTGGCTGGTCCTATTTATAGGCAATGGCCCTGGGCCTCTTCCCAAATATTGAGCGGGAAGGGCGCCAACAATTGGCCATTTTGAAGGGGAACATCTAGTACACTTATCCTGACTAAAGTTGGTCCTCGCCTGCACAAAGATCTGGTGGTGACGCCGTCTTGGGCTCCATGATGACCTCTGTCCTGCAGTCCTCCTAGTCTTGGTCTTGTTGCACCGAAATGGCAACCTTTGCCTGATGCCTCGGTACTCCACGGCTGCGCTTGCCCCCTTTGCACCAAAGGGGAAAGGAGGACACTGCGCGGGCTGGCGCCCGCCTGGCGCCCTTGGTCGTCATGTCTTGCGTCACGGGCACCTCGTGAGGTACCCCGCCTCGATCTCTCCGCCTCCTCGCGAGCCAGCCTGGTGAGGCCGTGCCTGAGGGAGCTCCGTGTCGTCCGCCCCACGAGGCTTGGCCCCTCGCGAGGGTCTTGGGTCTGTGTTGATGAAGATGGGCCATGTTGGGCCCCCCTTTGAGCCACGCCGCAGGCCGCAGGCAGGCAAGTCTGGGGACCCCCGTTCCCAGAACGCCGACAGTAGCCCCCGGGCCCAAGGCGCGCCCGGACTTGGCCATGCCGGGAGGCGGAAGGGCAAGAGCGAAGCGCCGCGGGCCCTAACAGCCTGCGGTCTTGGGCATCGCGTGGCGGTTGATTGGACGTGAGCGCCTTAGCAACCGCGCGAGTTGATAAAGGAGCGGCATCCGCCTAGGCTTTGCTTTTTGCTTTCTCCAGTTGCTGCTCAGATCCCCTTTCTTGCGCCTCTCCTTCCTTCCTCCAAAATTTCCAGATCCACTCCGACCGCGTGACCTTCTATCCGTTCTTTGTAAGCGCCATTGCTGCTGGCCTGGTGCCTCCCTTCTCCGAGTTCTTCTTCTCCGTCCTCTGCCATTATAAGCTACAGGCTCTGCATATCCACCCCAACTCCGTCCTTCTCCTAGCGATCTTCGCCTATTACTGCGAGGCTCATGTAGGGGTGCAGCCCTCAGTGGCCTTGCTGCGCCACTACTTCTACCTCCAGACCTCTTGCGGTCCTGCTTCTGCGTGCGCGAGCTTCATCGCGTACGGTGGTGCCATTGCCATTTCGAACCCCGGGAAAAGGATTGAGGGCTTCAGGAGCAAGTGGGTCTTGGCGGATGCTGGGTGCATCCACCCTCAGCTGATCTTGCCCACGGAGCAACCCACGAGCTCCAGCGATTGTGGTCGAGCGGAGCTCGCGGACCCCCGCACGAAGCTGGTGTTGGAGAAGATGGACGCGGATCTGAGGCCGGCCAACATGGCGGCGGCGAAGCTGACCAGCGTGTCGCTGCTGAGGGAATTCCTGGAGCACCAGCTGGCTCCGCTTTAGCAGTACTCACTTCCGATGTGGAGACCCCATCCGAGCCCCGCGGCCTTGGCCGACGGAGATCTGGCTGCGGTCCTCCTATCTCTGGTTGGGGGCGATGTGGCGAGGTTGGAGGGCGCTCCTACGCCCTTGTTCCTCCGCGACGACTGGGAGCAGGTAGTGGAGTCCATGCCCGTCTTCATTGGGGACGGGCCCGTGCCCATGGAAACTCCCGAGGAACCGGTGGACGTGCCCTCTGATGACTCCAGCGAAGAGGAGGAAGGAGGGGAGCAGGGAAAAGGGCCTGACTCCGAGGCGACTGACGGAGAGTCGAGGGCTCCCCTCCCCCGGCGCAGGTCCCGCGTTCTCCGCCTCTCTCCAAGCGATGACGACGAGGATGATGACGAGCAGGACGGCGGGAGCTTGCCCCCGATCCCGAAGAAGGACAGGACCGGGATGATCTCCCGCGGGTCTGCCCCGGCCCTGAGGCGGACCGCAGACGCACCTTCCGCTTCCAAGCTTCCCGAGGTTGACCCTTCTAGCTGGCTTTCGGGATTCAAATTTGGCCGGAGGCCGCTTGAGCTCATTGGCGACGACCCGTAAGCACTTGATTCTTGTCTTTATTTCTTGTTCTGCTTCTAAGGCTTGACGTCCGCATCTCTTGGATAGGCTGGCGCCCGCAGCAAAGAAGCCGAAGGGAGCTCCTAAGGTTCCATCCGTGGCAGCGCCTCTGCCTGCGAAGGAGGGTGACCGCGATGCACGGGCTTCTCCTGCCCGGTCGTCCTCGCGAGGCCTGGCTGAGCCGGCGGGGGCGAGCTCAGCCCCCATGGCCCAAGTGACTCCCGAGGTGCCTTTGCCTGCTGCCGCCACTACAGCCGTTGGGGCGCAGCAGACTCCGCCTCAGGATGCTGTGGCCACGCTGCCGCCTTCTCTTTCTACTCCACCGACTGATGTTTCTCTGACTCCTCCTGCCGTTCTGGATCGTGCTGCTGTTGAGCTGGACTGGCTGCGGCAGGATCTTCTTGGCACCGACCCTCGCTTGGTGGCCGGGCGCTTGGAGCTGGCTTCAGGATGGATTCGATCCGACGCTTTGATTCGGGCGGCGCTGGTCTAGGCCTCGACGGCTTGCAATGAGGAGAAGCAGGCCGTCCTTGATGCGAAGGCTACTCGTGACGCAGCCCTGGGGTAGGTGGTCGACGTCCGTGGTTGCTGCAAGGCGCTGGAGGACGAGCTGCAAGGCCTGCGGGACTAGCTCGCGAAAGAGGTCCGCCTTCGCCAAGAGCTGGAAGAAGGCGTGAAGGCTCGCGAGGCGGCCGTCAAAGAGAGGGAGGTCAAGCTCAGGAAGCGCCGCGACCGCCTAGGCGCGCTGGAGTAGGAGTTGGGGGCGAGGAAGGCCGAGCTGGACGACAAGGCTCTGGTTCTTGCCGAGGACCGCATGGCCTTCATAGAGATGGAGGCCAAGGCTCGCTCCTTGCTGAGGACGCTTTACGATAGCGGCCTGGAGAGCCCGCTGGCTGGCGCCGAGGACGGGCCTGCCAAGCTGCTTCCCTTCCTGGTTCGTGCTCTTGAAGATGTCGCCCTTGGCCTTGGCCCCACGGCCGAGGCCGAGGCGCGTGTCCTGTCTTCTGCAGCGCTGACGCGGGTCCTCACCCACATCTACCTTTGCGATCCCGGCGTCGACCTCGACAGCCTGCTGGAGCCAGGAAGCGGCGAGCAAGCCACTGCCGCTGCCGAGGCCGTGAAGGGTCGTGCGGAGGCTCTGCTGGGGAAGTTCCGGGCCTTCAGCACCAAGCCGAAGCAAGGCGCTGCCGACCCCACTGCTCCATGAGGCGAACCCACTCCGCGCTGCTCCACCGCCGACAAGTGACTCCGTTGTGGCTCCTGTCCTGCCTTTAATTCCTGCACATGTATCATGCCTCGGGGAGGCATTTAAATTTGCGTTTGGCATTGAGATAACAGTGTGGACTATAATATTTGCT